>NC_056742.1:510865649-510928149 GCF_019279795.1 Protopterus annectens | reverse complement strand
ACTTGGACTCAGTGAAGCTAATTATGCAATAGAAGTGTGGCATTTGCAGTTTCCTATATTGCGAAATTGCATGGAGCTTATCCCTGCAAAACAATATTCCCTTTGTAATTGTTCTCTTTATTATGTTTGTCAGCAAGTTTCTGACTCAGACTGTAGGCTTAGCTATATGAACATCAAAGGAAAAAGGGTCAGTAGAATCAGTGCTGGTAATGATCTGCCTAACACATGCGCACACACACACACACACACACACACACACACACACACACACACACACACACTCATGTATACACATACATGCATACACACATATACACATACACTCATACGTGTATACACACACATTCGCACACACTCACACACATACACACACACACACACACACACACACACACACACACACACACACACACGTAATAGGAAAAATATGAGACAGATTTCACAAGTTCTGTGCATTTCATTTATATTGACAGTCAGCTAAACAAAACCAAGAAATGTATTCCCTGGCAATAAAACAAGTTCTTACAGCTAATTCCTTTCTCCAGCTCCAGCAAAACTTTTAAACTCATAAAATCCAAGGTTTTCTTTACTTGGGTCTTCTTATTTATTTATTTATTTAAATTTGTTGACCTGGAGTGTCCGACTGGACGTAGGTCCATATTCAGCGGAGGCCCAGGGTGAAAAGCTCCACAGTAAAATAAACAGACAGTAGTTACATTTGGATTACATAGCGATTAACAATTTAACATAGCAACTACTTACAACATATTTACAGATGAAGAACAAGGTACATCAGTAGACAACTAGAATCTTTATCTGTGAAGTACATAACAGACATTAACAAATGTTACAATGAGAAATTCCTGCTGCATAATAAGTACTAGGCTTATGAGCATCTGAGCTTGCTATAATCAAGGTAGTTAGTGGAGTGGAAAGAAAGGTAGTGGTTGGATGGGGTGGATGATATTAGAGTGGGAGTTGCAAGGGCATAGCCAGCATGTTTTTAGGTGCACTTTTAGTAAAGTTTTGAAGTGGGTACATGATGGTACGGAGGTAATTGTGGGTGGGAGTGAGTTCCATAATTTGGCTATGGCGCAAGAGAATAGTGCTTCACCAGCAGAGTTATTGACTTTAGTGATCTGTAAGTGATTTTTGTTTCTGGATCTTAGTGGTCTGGTGGTGCGATAGGGTTGGAGTAGATTCTGGAGGGATGGGACATTTAGTGGATGGTTTACTAGTTTGTGGGCGAGTGAGAGTTGATTCAACTGAAGGAGGTGAGGGAGTTCAAGCCAGCTCAGTTCAGCAAGTGAGAGACAGTGGTGACTACGGTAGGATGCCCCTGTGGCGAATTTGGCGATTTTGTTGTAGCAGGTTTCTAGCTTGTTTAGATCACATTGCCTTAGGTTGGTATATATTGGAGAGGCATAAATTAGGGTTGAGATAAGGTGAGAATTTGCTATTGAAATCTTTGCTGCTTTGGTGAGAAATTGCTTATTTCTGTATTATGCTCCTAGTTTTTTGTGGACTTTTTTATGGTCATGGATATGTGAATGTCAAATTTTAGTTTATTGTCTATTTCCACTCCTAGCAATTTGGTGTGTTCAGTTGGGAATATAGTGGTGTTGTCTTTTGCTGTGATGTTAAAGTGAGAGTTGTTTTGAGTATGTTTGGTGGGTTGGGTTTGAGTATGTTTGGTGGGTTGGAAGATGAGTAGTTTAGTTTAGTTTAGTTTAGTTTGGGTTGAGTATTAATTGGGCATCGGATAACCATGTTTCAACAGAGGAAAAGGCTTCCTGTGTGACTTTTTGCAGTTTGGGTAGGGACTGGGCTGAGCAGATGATGGTCGAGTCATCTGCGTATTGTATGAGAGTGCCATGTTTGGTGGCAGAGGCTAGATTATTGGTGTAAACAGAGAAGAGTGGGGGTCCAAGGATGGATCCTTGGGGAACCCCTATGGAGACAGGTAGTTGGGGAGATATGTCATTCTGCCATACAACGGATTGTTGGCGGTCAGACAGGTAACTCTGAAACCAGTTGGTGACTGATTGTGAGAAGGATAGGTTATTGAGGACAGAGATAAGTTGTTTGTGTAGGACCATGTCAAATGCTTTAGATAGGTCTAGGAAAGTAGCAGAGGGGAGATTGCCATATGTTCTTTCTGGTTTTCCATCATGTGAAGTCCAGACTTTGGGAAAAGTTTTCCATCTGCTATGAGAGGAAGAGGTATAGTTAGGTGGAGCAAAGTGGGAAAAATGTTAGGCAGATCATTACCAGCACTCTGAAATGAATGGCAAAATTGCATTTGTGGTCAGAACTGAAGCACTTTAACACTCTGTGTGTGGCATAAACTGTAGCAGTTGTTTTCTATAGTGTAAAAGGAAAGAAGAACTTTTTTTTTGCTCTTCATCTCCAAAGTGAGGAGTATGGGTGCTTTCTTTCTTAAAATTGAGGGAAGGCACCATATCTGGGGACAGCAATGAGCACCAGAATAGGTAGTTAATCCTCTGATGGGAGGCAAATGTCTTGTCTTCCTGCTGAGCTACAGCCCTCCCACCCTTTTCAAGATCAGCACAAGAGGAATTTGAACTCAGTTATGCTATTGTATGTGCTGTTTTTCTGTAGTGTTAACTATGGACATCGCAGCCCAAGAGGTACATTGAGCTTTTAGTCACATTTCTTGAAGTATGAACACCCATTTAATAATGTATAACACAGAAACCAGTAAGTTCACACCAAGACAGTACTTTTACAAGACAAATATTACCTCTCTCCATTTTCTAATATCTAGTATGCCACATTGACCCCCTCGAAGCATTGGACTCCCATTTTTTTTATGATCAGGCTGGAGTTTGGGTCCTAAATTACCCATCTGTAATGGTGTTAACGTTACTTGTCCCAAACGTTTATTCTGCTAATAATGAAAATCCAAATCCTGAGACCATAATATCATAAGACCAAAATGCTGCTAACCATAATACATTTCTGGACTTACATGACCAATGTTAGCATTTGTTTTTGTGTCTGCACTGTTATAGAAATTCAATATTCAGGATTTCTCATCCTTGAGATCTTCAGTGTTACAGTCTTCCAGTATTATGGTCATGGGACTTTGATTTTCAGGATTTTTTATTTTCAGTATTACCATAGTAAACCTGGCCCAAATACCTCTAAGATACATCTCTGATCATGAAAAACTCTGCCTAGTAGATATTCAAGTATTAATTCAATGTATAACTAATGAAATACAAGCAATAGTAAACTTGAATAATAAACCTATACCAAAAATTTTAGATTTTTTATTTAAAATTAATAGTGAAGACTCAAAAAACAAATCCTATTTATCAACGATATATAAAATTCTAAGAGTGGAATTGATACCTTTTGACTCATCCTTTTGGGAATATTCAATAAAAATTAATAAAGAAACTTTCGTCATCAATGAATAAAAAATTATCATTAAAATCTGTAAATTATACAACTTCATTTCCTTTTGGAAAATATTCACTTGGAAATATATACATAGAACTTTCTAGCACCACATAAAATTGCTTTGATATATATATATACATGAAAAAAAAGATGTAAAATGTTGGAGATGTGATGAGATTGTGGATGCTAATTGGTTTTATGTGATGATTGAATGTATGGTGATTATACAATTTTGGTTTGATTTTAGGAATTTTGTAAAAGCACTCTGGCCAGACAATTGTATTATATCAGATTCCCTGATTTTATTTAATGTTCCAATTCCAGATTCTGTACCAAAGATTTAGGTGCACCTCTTAAGGTCAATTCTGGCATAGCTACAAAAATCATTAAAATAAATTGGAAAACCAAGAGTAATCTTTCTTTTGCTGAATTTATTTGCTTGGCTAAAAGTGTACATAATTTGGAAATATAGACTTTATATAGCAGAACTCCAAATTGTACGCATAGACTTTTGTCTTGGCAAAAACTTAAAAAGTATTAGAGAGGTATTAGTGGTTGATTAATTGTCATATCGTGTTGTGGACTTTGTATATAGTTTCCTTTTTATTTGTGCCTATTTTATTATATATTGGATGTTTGTTACATTTTGTAAATTACTTTAATTAAAATGTAATAAAAAAATAAAAAACAAACTGCCTACCATCTGTATTTGCTTGCCCATTATAGCCATTGGACAAATGTCAGACTTGGATATCTCATTCAATTTCCTTAAGGCCTTTTTAAAATCTTATGGAGTAGTCTGGTCTAGGGACCAAGACATTGTAACTGTCCATTCACTTTAGGACTACTCCTTATCTTTATCACTTCCTCGTGTATTGCCTTTCTTTGGGACTCTAATATTCTGCATGTTTTAGGCTTACCTTATCCCCTGGTACAGTGATGCTAATCAAACTTTGTTCTACTAGATATCCCCAAAGAAATCCCTTGGTACCATACCCACTGCTATGTATCTTAGCTCCTAGAATGACTAAAGAAGCTTCAGCTTCCCTCCATGGTTTTAACACATTTCCATGACATATCCACTATGGTCCTCTCCTTCCAGTCTGTCTTCTTTTGTAGTTCACATTGTTCATGTCCTTTACATCTTGCTAGGAATGTATTCTGTGCAGAGGAAACACTTTTATGTTGGTCCTTATTTTTAATTACCAGCATCACTCTCTTTTACATTCCTTGTGCCCTTATGCTCCTTCACTAGTGGTACAATGATTTTACCCAGTTCTGCTAGTCTGTGAAGTGAGCTATTACACTTTTAAATGGGTTTTCTCTTCCTCACAGATCTCTTTGGTTATGTCTAGTAAGCCTTGCAGATATCTCCCATATAGTAACTCATATAGTGCAAACTCTGTTGAAATATGGGGTACCTCTTTTACAACAAACATGAGAAAGGGAAGTGACTGATCACAGTTTTTACCATCTTCTTCTATTGCCTTCTCGTGGACTTCAAAGTTGTATTAAGGTGCTCTGTTAACCCAACAGTCTGAGAGGAGGTATCCTCAAGGTCTTAGATGTTGTACATTGAAACGGTGGCAAATCTGTTATGTTACATTCTGGTCTGTGAATATTTATTTGGGTAGCCCTATAGAAAACTAAACTTAGCTCTTTGGCTATTGAGTTAGCATATGCCTCTAGCAGAGGTACTGCTTCAGGAAATTTCATAGTGTAGTTAATAACCTCAATGTGTTGGCAGGTATTATGATACTTTAGTAATGTGCCAACGAGATCTGTTTCTATCTGTGCAAATGAGACCTCAGTAATAGGCAGCGTTATCAGAGGGGTTCTGAATGCATGATGTGGCGTGGTCATTCAATGCATGCTACACAGAAAGTCTCAGTGTGTTTCGGTACACCAGGCCAATAAACCTGACTACAATTCTACCTTTAGGTTTGTACATCCCATCAGTTTCTTGTAGTACCTGCTGCAGAAACTCATGTTTCTGACTAGCTCACCTGTTTTACCTGCATAAAAGGAAACCTGTGTCTCTCTTCGGGTTCCCTTGCTCCTTTTTCTGAATGTATTACTGTGGGTCTTTCCCAATCTGCCTTCACACAGACATCTCTTCATTATTTTAGCGGCCAGAACCTTTTGTCAAGACTTCATATAATGTGCTAATGGTTCTTCCCTGTCATTCTCTGTAGTGACGTCTTTCACCAACTTTAACAAATGGGCATTTCTGCTAACACAAAGATTTTTCTGTATCAGTTTTTGAAGTGACCTATTTCATTCATTTAACAGCAAGATTTTTTGGTGATTTAAAGGTTCTTCTCTGCCTTCTAGCCAAAGCCTGATTTTAGTTCCTTTTGTTACAATACAGCAGGATGCTTCTCTCCTTCCCTATTTTTACTGTGAAGGAACTTTCTTTATTGGCAATGGTTGCTTTTAACTAAATATCAGACATTCTTATTTGGGGTAAATTCAGAGCAATGTATTCTTAATAATGTGACAAATTGCTGTGACTGCCTTTCCCCATTCTTAGCAGGATAATATTTAGGATTTTAAGACCAGCTGCTAATGTCTGTCCATTTGTACTTTTAAGAATATTCAGGCCACAGAGTGACTGCGCTCCCTCCTCACAACAACTTCCACATGCTTTGAATGGGGGGGGGGTTAACCTATTGTAAACATCAAGTGTTAGATTAAGAGCTAAACCTACAGGATGCAGCATCTGTACCCAACAGTGCCTGGCTTTTTATATGTGTTAAAGGGAATTCTCTCATCCTCCTGAAAACATACCAATTCTCCCTTTTTCGCTTTTTTAACATCTTTCTTAAATCACAATTGAAATAACGTGGGTACACATGTTAATAGAAAAGGAAAAAAAATAGATATTTATGATTTTCTTGCAGCATGCATACATATTTTCTTTTTAACAATCATTATCTCCAACATTGCATAGATTGCTCAGTTCCTGCCATCTCCTAAACCTCACTCCAGCTTCTGAACATTATTTTTATCAATTATTTATTATTATTTTTATTTGCTTTTGTTTACTGGGTTTGTCCTACTGGGTTTAGTCAAAAAATTTTTTTTAGCAAAGGCCTGGGTAAAAAGCTCCAACATATTGCAAATATTTTTAGACAGACATTCAATAATAGACATGAACAGGCATTAAGTAGTATACATCTGTGATGCACTACTCTGGGCCAGTAATCAAGAAGCCTGAATCCTCACCACTGGCACTGGAGAAGAACATTTACTTGGAACAAAAATGGATACACCCAGGATTTCCAGATGCAGCTCTCTGCATCAGGCACAGTTTTCCTTAAGAGCACACAGGAAACGCACTCAGTCCAGGGTCTGGATTTCTCTATTTATCTTCCTCCAGGTCCCCAATAAGACTCCCCACTGGCACAGCTATAGAGCTGAGGCCTCAACAGAGTGTCCAAGCTAAGTTCTACAGCACCATCTCTGTGAAACCAGTGGTTTGTGTCCCTGCCCCAAACAGTTGACACACACACACTCTCTGAGAGTTGATTTTCACACACACATACACACACACACACACACACACACACACACACACACACACACACACACACACACACACACACACACACACACACACACACAAACCTGAGAAAGGCTGGCATGGATTTACTAGTTATGCCCCCTTCTGCCCAGACTATATGGTAAAACCAATTAAATGGTCCAATAACAAACGAAAGCAAGCACCATAAAATTGAAAAGGTAATAACCTGAAAACAAAACAGTGCAGCTACCACATCTTCTTTTATATAGTTTAATGAACCATAAAATAGTAAAACAATAAAACCGAATAAAAGCAGTACAAAAGATGAGTGCTTTCATATTATAATACTTCCTCAGATCTTATAAAAAAGGAACAATGTAACTACTTAAAAAAGCAAAGTCAACCAATCAAATTAAATGCATCTACACAACGTAACCAACAAGATCAAATTTTTATCCTATACCCTCTAAAGGCTGGTTTCAAGGGTATACATCCATTTAAACCTGGGTGTTTGTCTTCTTGTAATTTAAATATCCATTCCATTTCCGCTTTTTCAGTTTAGTTAATCAAATCTCCTCCCCTGTTATTTTCATGAATACATTGTAATACTCTAAAAGACATGCCCATTATTTTTTGCAGTGTTTTGCTGAAGCATTCCTCATATCCTGACTATAAGGTGGCATACCACCACTAGATACTCCAAATCCAGCTACTTTAAGGCTCTTGTAATGGTACCCAATTATACTGAGTGAAATTAATATTAATACAAATGGTAATGTTGACCAAACAGCCAGGTATTTAGGGCTTACCACAGTGTCACCAATAGATATAAGTACTCTCAAAGGCTAAAATATTCTCTAAAGGGCCAGCCACAATGAAAAGCTTAAAAATATTTAATAATAAATAATAAAACAACATGAAAATACTAAATATCTATTTACAATAAACACCAGAATTTCAATCACAGGAAATATTAAAATAACACAGATTATTAGATTCACACAGATACAGAAAAGCACTAACTTAACTAATCTTGCTATATTGTCCTGACTGATTTAAAGAATTACTATTCCCTGATTCACTTACTAGAGCAAGGCAAGATGAAGTATGTGAGTGGTCCTTCCTTGTCAGGTTCCAAGAACATGGTGCTCTGAGACTTCAGTCTCAGCTAGTACTAAGACATTATAGTGATGGATTACAGAATGACATCACATACATCTGGTCATCTGACTTCTGGTTCCCGTGCCAACCCCTTGTCTAGAAGCTATCGGGATTTAGCACATATGTATCAATAATACACACAAAGAGAGCCCTGCTAAGATCTCCTGCAACTCCTAGAAGTCATAAAAAATGTTAAACTTCTATCCTTCCAGGGTAGCAATTAGTTTACTTCTAAAGATAACACATAAGGCTTCCTAGTGTTTGTTTTCCTAGACATTTTGTTTCTGTCTGCAATCAGAACTGTAAGATACAATCTTTATGGCCTAAATTAAGTAATGTAATGTCTT
Source organism: Protopterus annectens (assembly GCF_019279795.1). Lineage (NCBI taxonomy): Eukaryota > Metazoa > Chordata > Ceratodontiformes > Protopteridae > Protopterus > Protopterus annectens. The sequence continues at coordinate 510,919,686 of NC_056742.1, read as the reverse complement.
GATATTTTTTTCAAAGTTAACTGAAGCTGATCTTAACCTCTTCTACTCCAGTATTCTCTGTTGCAGTGTGTACATTTAATCAGTTACAATACAGTACAATGTGATTTACACATATATTTCTTTTCTGTCCAGCAGGACACACTGTTGATACATTTTTAACACAAGCAACTTCACAAATACATTTTTTCAACACAACTATATGTACAAATCAGTTCAACATATAATTCTCTACAAAATTCCAGCTAGCTGTGCTGGCATATATTACACATCCACTGCCATAGTTCTCCTGACATAGCTGGCAATACCCTACATCATCGCAGCATCAACAATGACACATTCATTTGCTAATTAGATTACATTCATATGAAACAAAGGGAATTACTATAGTATATAAGATACTTATGCATTAGTTGATGCTGAACATTGAGCATTTGAAGAGGTGTATATTATGTGATAATATATTGTGTGATTAGTGCTTAGAAATTCAAAGAAATGGATGTGAGGCAAGGAGCTAGAGAGGGGGGAAATGTTAATATTGCAGTTAAGAGGTAGGGTCTAAAGTAGGTTCATATATAATTATATACATGGCAATCATAAAGTTTATATTAGAAATATAGATGTGGGGGTGAGCAGTGTCACAAAATAAAGTATGTATCTGGGAGATGCCAGGTATTTGTGAAGACTGGTTGTGGGACATAAGATTCTGAATGAACAGAAATGGTCTGTTGATATGGCAAACTGAAGATAGTGGATCTCATCCTGGAGATGTACATGTGCTGATCAATTAATTTGATAGGTGAAGTTTTAGTTGTGTTTTAAATAAGTTCACATTCCGAATAAATCTCACTTGTAGTGGGATGCTGTTCCATAGTTAAGCTACAATATCTGAATACAGAAATTCACCTGCAGTATTAGGTTATTTGGTTATAGGAATTAGTGATTTCTTCTCCAGAGTGTAAAATTCTATTTGAGGAGTAGTGCTGTATTAAGCTGTTATGGAGTGGGCAATGTTCTGGCTTATAGGGAAGTCTGTGTTTTGTAGTTAGCAGAGAAAGGGCTAGGTGATGTGGTAGTTTTAAATGGTTTCATTCTTTGAGGACTACCCACTGGTGTGTTTTATTGTTATAGTTTACTGCAAATTTGGCTATTTTATTATACATTGCTCAAATCTGAAGAGTTGTGAGACTTGAACATTAGTGAAGATTGCTGTAGAAAGTAGAGAATGCACATCTGGCTGTGTCAGTGAGGCAGTTTTTTACTCAGTATAATGTACCTGTTTTTTGATGAGTTTTTAACCTTATTATACACGGTTGTCATATTTCAGCTGGTCTTTTATAATGACAGTAAGTAATTGTGTGTGGTTTAATTGTTCTATCGTGGTGCTTTTGTCAGAGACAATAATGAATACTGATGTTTTGAGGGGGTTGTTTTGGGGGTAAAGCACAATATTTCTTTAAGGTTTTAGTAGAGGTAGCAATGAATTATTTAGCCGTGTTTCAGCTGATAAGTAGGACTGTTTTTCACAGCAGATTAGGGTTGAGTCATCAGCTTATTAAACTTTGGTAACATTTTTTGTGGCAATGTAGAGGTCATCAATGAATATGTTGAAAAGTATGAGGCCAAGAACAGATCCTTGTGGGACAACAATATTTATAGGCAAAAAGGTGGAGAAATCATTTCTCCATTTCACTGCTTGCCCTCTGTTTGAGAGGTAGTTATGGATCTATTGCAGTGAAGAGATGACAAGCCCTAAGGCTGAGAGTTTATGTAAGAGTTTCTGGTGGGAGACAGTATCAAAGGATATTAATAAGTCTAGAAAGCTGGTGTAGACTAGGTGCCCTGCATTTCTATGGGTGTTTATAGAATTAACAAAATTCAGCAAAGCAGTATTTGTGCTGTGATGAGGATGGAAGTTGTGATGGGTTGAAGACAGAAGTTTGTTATACATGAGATAATTGACAAGTTGCATATGAATGAATACATTGTTCACAAATTTTTGATAGGGGTGATAACGTGACAATTGGACTATAGTTTCATAGATCTCTATCAATTCCACCCTTATGCAGTGGAATATTGAATGTTTTTTTTCCAGTTTAAAGGGGACTGTATTTTGAGATATTAGCAGAATTGAAATTGGATATGCAATAGTCTCAGGTACTATTTTAAGGTATTTGCCATGTCGATATTGTCGAGGGCAGTTATAGTACGCTTTAATTTTTTTTACGGTGTTCTTGATAGTATCTGTAGGAACTGTTTGAAATAAAAAATGTTGGAGGTTATTTAATCGAGTAGGACATAAAGAGTATGGTTAGTCACCTCAGTGGTTAGTGACTGAACAGGGCACTAAATTGGTTTGGCTACAGTACATTTTTGTTTTAGTGGGTTTGGTGTTGGCTGTGTAGCTTGCCCTGGATTTAATAGATTATTGACTGAGATCCAGAATGGTTTTGGATTATTAGTGTAATGTTTTGACTGGTTGAGTAATAGGCTTTTTTGTCTTTGGTGATAAGTTGTTTTGTTAGGTTTAATAGTTGTCTGTATGGTAGTAAAGTGGAAGCTGTTTTATTTCTTTGTCTAAGCCTTCTATGCTTTGTTTCTTTGTTTTATGACTTGTTTAGCTGCTAAAGATAACCATGGGGGCAGGGTGAGCTTTGACTCATTTTATTCTGCAAGGAGATAATGCGTTTAGAACACCTAGGAACAATTTATTAAATTCAAGTGACAACATCATTTAAAGGGAGAGTCTTTAGTAACTCCTGGTTAAGGAGGTGACTAGTATATCAATAAACATTCAAGTGACAACATCATTTAAAGAGAGAGTCTTTAGTAACTCCTGGTTAAGGAGGTGACTAGTATATCAATAAACATGTCTTTCTGAAAAGTACCAAGTTTTCTTACCAGCCTGTCATGATGTGTTTTGGGGGCTGTAGTTTTGGTACGTTATAGTGTAGATTGGTAAACGATTTTACATGTATTTTCCCACAAATACCATTTATTTCTGTGTGATTTGCTCCTTCTCATCTCTAAAGATCACACTTCTAATTGTTTTAACTCCTTTACAGTATTCAGTACTTCCATTACAGTTGGTTTAGATTTTGATTTTGTAGTAATAGTTTTTTTTTGGCAGCCAATGGTAGTAAGGCCTTAGCATGTGCAGACAATTCAGATACTGTATCACAGCTCAAAGGATATTTTCCTTATTTATAACCATTTGTTCTTCCAACATTTCTGATAAAACACTCAGTACAGAATTTTTTTTGCATCTGCCAACTCGTTATTCTCCCAAAACGCATGTTGATCATTCATCAGTGCATTACTGGCATTCATTATTTGCCATCTACCTGATATAAAATGTCCTGAAATCTGCTTCCCAGAAAAAGTTCTAAACCTTCTAAACATTGTTGCATACTTTCTCTTATTGTAATGTTTATGTTTGAAGGCATAAGGTTACTTAATAAGTGAGGCCATGCTCCCAGAATCTAGCATACCCCTCAATATGGCCATGCTCCCAGAACTGATCATACGTTTCAACTTCTTTGCTCAATATTTCTGGAAATATAAGAGACAGCCAAACTCAAATAGTGTGGTCAAAATGAATAAGGCAAACTGGACTTGGAGCAGAGTGGGAAAGGTAAAAAAAGCAGGCTATGTCAGCAGGCTATGTCACTGACCAATGAATCCATGGAGGAAAAATCATGTGACTCTTCCTATCGTTTTTAAAGAACTGCGAAAGATTAATGCAAAGACTAACTATATAAGAGTTAATGGGCACAAATGAAAGAGGTTTCAGAAGCAGTGAATGAACACCCCGGGTATCACTTCTGTATCACTGTTAGACAGAGGCACAGTATACTAACCTCAAAAAAAGGCATAGCAAAATTCATTTAAAATGGGTGGTGAAAGCCAAACACACTCTGGCTAGGCTTATAAATGCCCTAGGGCAGATAGCCTAGTATGAACCTATGAACCTATGAACCTTTGAGTATTATACAAGCTCTGACAAATGAGAATGAGGTCCTAAAAACAAGAGCAGCAGTGGCAGAAGCGCAAATAGACTGACTGAATGCTGCGATGATGGTCCTTGAAGATAGCTCATAGAGAACTTGTCTCCAGTTCAGCAGTATTCTTGAAGGCCTAGAACAGATATAATGCTATTATGTGTGGCCAAGAAAACTGCACAGTGGACCAAGCTTAGTGCCAGAGACTTTGCCATTAAAAGGGTGAACCAAATGGTATGGGCTCCACAGTAAGGTTCAACCAGAAATCCCTGGCAGATTATTGTATGTTTTGTTACCTACCAGCCGATGGACTGAGTGCATTCACTGCTGTGGAAATCTGGACATATAATTCTTTGTGGAGACTCAAGAGTATTCCTGGATATAGGCTACCAACCTGAAAAAGGCAAGCTGAATTAATACCAGTACAGTTGAGATGCAAGCTTAAGGGTATGAAGTTTAAAATGATTTATCCAGCAAAAAAATCCAGATTACATTTGCAGGTGGAGCAAAGACTTCATTGAAAGCATTACAAGTTGACCATCACAGTAAAATGGTCACTACAATTAGCCAGCAGACTAGCATGACCTCTGATAAGCAGTAGGTTCCAGTAATGACAGGGCCTAATGAAATGTTCAAACTTCTTACAAAAGTGTCACTTTGAAGTCCAAGATAGTTGCTATACAAGAGCAGCAGGTCAGAAATAAGCTGCTGACCGAAGCAAGATAAAGCAAGAGTGAGCCAAAGGTAAGTGAGGGTGTTGTAGGAAAAAGGGAAAGACAGCTATGTTAATTAAGGAGGAAATGAGGGTGGATAGATTGTAAGTATTTAATGGAATTAAGTTTCAGTTGATAACGTTAAGGGAGATAAATAATTTGAGCATGTTCAAGCTACACTTTTAAAATGAGGATCTAGGATATGTATATTTTGACTAAATAATGATAATTTCTTTTTCTTTTTACTTTAAATTTCTCACTTAATATCAATGGTAAACTTTATGTGGGAGACTTGGAGCTATAACAGTGAGTGGTCCGACACTTGGTATGGCCCAAAAGAGGGGGAGCAACTGTCATTGTTAAGATATGTGGTCACCAAGTAGGATTTGAAGGGTGTTGAATAGGGCAAGAATCATTACTTTGACAAGGCTGTGCAAGCTGTCGGAAAAATCAGAGATGAATCTTTAGATACTCTAAGCATCTGCAAAGGATAAGCATTTAATAGATCCCCCAAAATATGCTCAGTGATGGAAGATCCGAGGAAGCTGAGGTAAGCTGGTTAAGATGATGCAGGCAGATCTTTGGCACTTGGAACAAATTGATGAAGGGAGGTGCATGTCTACTTAATGTACGACTAAAAACAGAAACAGTGAATGAGGAAAGTATGGAATGTTATATCTGGAAAGATAAGACATTATGTAAGCTAAGAAATTTAAAGGAAAATACAGAATATTTGTAAAAGATTTTACAAATGGTAGGGACACAGAAGTAGTGGAACTTGCTACACATGGCGAGTATTTTACCACTACAAAACATGCACCTGTAAGTCTATGGCAGTAAGACTGAGTGGGCTATTTTTAAGGAATTAGTTATATGTGTTGTTTAGAGGAGAAAACTAGATGAAAGGAGAGCATGGAATACTTAAGAGGGTCCCATGGTGGAAGAAGGAGATTTACTTAATTTGGAAAAGAGCATCTGAGTTTAGAAGATGAGGGATGTTGGGCAGGTGGAGTGGTCTCACAAACTTCAGTGTCTCTGATAGATTATTCGGCCATCTCCTTTGATGGATAGGAGACATAGGCTTATATCGCCAAATATGGAGCACATGTTCCCACCTTAGGAGATGATGTGGTCCTGTACATACTAAGGTTTTGGACTGTGTATATAGATTTGGGCAGCCAAATGATAATGATGCATATGGACAAGTTGGGAAGGGACAGCAAAGAAATAAAGCAATCGTTATAGGAGGAGAACAAGTAAGGAAGCTAAAGTGTAAAATGCAAGTACTGAGGAGTCGGAATCAGGAGGGTAGGAGACTTGTTAACATGTTGGGTCTTTGCAAAGTAATACGGAATCATAGATTAGTACTTGAATAATTACCCCTGTGGGACATTTTAAGCCTAGCCAATTACCTCATGTGGGAATCAACCCTGCACCTTGTGTCTGTAAGTAACCATCTTAACCATTATGGCAACTTCCCACCCTTAGATTAAGATGAGTACATTAGGAGCATATGACTGAATTATGTTTGATTAGTTGGAACATTAATGAACTCAGTTAAGAAAGATAACATACTAAACACTCTGAAGCTGGAAGATGAATGGTAGTAGAGCTAAAGGAAACTTATCTATGGCTGGATAAGCATGCCATATTAGACATTAAAGGGTTTATGGCTGATGTAAGTTCTAGTTATGAAGGAGCCAGATGGAGAGGAGTGATGAAACTGAGAGAAATTGTGGGGAGACTGGAGAAAATGGATGTCTGTGGCTCTTAAAGGTGATTTTTTGTGCTGTAAAATTACAATTGCCATATTGTATCCTCCCCTACAGTGTGGACTTATAATAGGCAATTGAGATATGATCTTTCAGATGGATGAGGTAAAATAAGTGAAAAGCAGAATACAGCTGAAAAAAGCAGAAATATGGAGTCAAATTATGCTGAAATACTAAGGCTTAGTGGATATAGGAAGAGTACAGAAAGGAATGAAACATGGATGTACTTTCCATTTGGCAAGGCACAAGAGGTGGTCAAGTACTGATAAAGTGTTCATTTCAAAGGAGCATGTTACTTTAGTGAAAGAAATTTGGACAGCTCCAATAATGTTGTCTGACCATACCTAAATCAAAGTAATATTATTTTGGGCTCCAAAATTTTGGGAGAGCACCACTGAAAGTTTCACCCATATCATATGGTAAATATGAAATATAGACAGTGGACATATGAGCAGGTTGTAGAACAGCTGGAATTCGTGGTGCATTTTAAACTGGAAAGCTGGGGAAATAAAAGAAGTATGCCAAATATAGAGAGAGAGAATTCAAAAAGAGAGAGAGAAAGGGAAAAATAAGCTGGTAAGGTTTCTGAAACCATCATGAAAACTTCAAAAGGAGGAGAGAAAGAATTCTGTCAAAGAAGTATATTAAAGAAAGTGCTAGAGCTACTAAAAAGCATTATGAGAGAGGCAAAGACAGCACAAGAGAGAATATATCATCTTTCAGTTAAGAAGACCAGATATGTGCAGGTTAGTGGACACAACCTGAGGGCATCTCATAGGTTTCAGGATTATTACAAGGAATTATATACGACAAAAAATGGAAAAATGATTCCACTCCTGATGTTGACGGAGAAGCCAAAGCAGGAAGGGGGGACACATTTTAAGAAAGAAGGGTACAAGAAAGGGAAGGTCAGGGGAAATCCTAGGTTTGGATGGTATCCCTGTAGAAGTCTGGGAAAACTGGGTGAATGTAACTAATAAATAGAATATTATCAACTAGGGATATCCGAAGTCAGGGAACAAAGGATGATGATGGTTTTTTTGCCACAGAAGAGTACCCATGGATCCATCTTCTTACAGGCCATTGACCTTTCTTAACTATGATTATTAAGTATTATCCTGCCCCTGCCAACCCATTTGAATGTGCTACTTCTTAATTACTCAGATCAATTAGGTTCATAGGTTCATAGGTTCATACTAGGCTATCTGCCCCAGGGCATTTATAAGCCTAGCCAGAATGTGTTTGGCTTTCGCCACCCATTTTAAATTTATTTTGCTATGCCCTTTTTCAAGGTTAGTATACTCTGCCTCTGTCTAACAGTGACACAGAAGTGATACCTGGGGTAAACCTACGATCTCCCATCCACTCATCAAGATTCCTCTTGAAGAGAGTCAATGAGGGACTCTACCTAACCTGGACTGGGATTTTATTCCAGAGGAAGGGAGCCTCTGGGTTATGAATCTGTCCCTCCAGCATGTCCTATTTATTTCAGTGCTGAGGTTCAAGTCTCTCGAGCACGTAACTCGATGGGATTTGGATTTTCTGAGGTGCAGCATGTCCATTAATTCCGGGTTGGACATGGCTTTATACGTCAGGCACAGATCGCCTCTGAAAAGGCGGTATGCCACTGAGTAGAGCTGGAGTTTCTTTAACCGGGCAGCATATGGCATCTGTTTGAGCCCTTTGATTCTCTTGGTGAGGTACTTTTGGGGTCTTTCCAGTTGCTGCAGGTGTCTGGTAAGGTACATCCCAAAAGGGGCATTGTACTCAATTATGGGCCTGATGAGGGATGAGTAAAGAGGCACGATGACCTCCCCTGATCTAGATGTGAATCCCTTCATGATTCGGTGGGCTATATAAAATGTTTTTCTAACCACCTTGGCCACGTGGTTGTCAAATGAGAGATTGCTATCAACTTGGGTCCCCAGGTCCATAATTACTTCTTCTGTACTTAATGGATTACCACCTATGTGGTAATTTGTGGGCACTTTGTTTTTGCCAAAAGGGATGACTATACACTTTTTGGCATTTAGCTTGAGGCCATGGCTCTGGCACCAGTTGTCTGTTTCTATGAGGCCCTTTTGGAGGATGCTTGTGTCGGCTGGAGAGTCGATTATGGCACCCAGTTTGCAGTCATCTGTGAACTTGGTCAGCCACAGTCCTTTCATGTTGGCCTGTACCTCCGAGAAATATATACCGAACAAGAGAGGTCCCAGGACTGAATCTTGTGGGACACCACTTGTAACTGGTTTGGAGTCTGACATGGCTCCAGCAATTCTAACCATGTGGGTTCTGTCCTTGAGCCAGTTTGCAATCCATCTAGTGACATAGGGGTTTATATTTAAGCTGGTGAGCTTATCTATAATGCCCGAGTGGGTTATTGTATCGAAGGCTTTATGAGGTCCAGGTAGGCTGTGTGGACCACCTTCCCCTCCAATGGCCTTGGTGACTGTTTCAAAGAAATCAACCAGGTTTAAGAGGCAGGATCTGCCCTTAACAAAGCCGAACTGGGTAGGATCCAGTGTTTGTAGGTCCCCAATATCTTTATTTATGAGGTCCATGATGATCCTTTCCATAGCTTTGCAGACCAAGCTAGTCAGGCTTATGGGGCAATAGTTTCCAGGATCCGTTGAGGCACCACCTTTATGGAGAGGGACCACTGTTGCTGTACGCCACTCTTTGGGCACATATCCTGTAGTAAGGCTGAGATTGAACAGTAGTTTTATGTTTGGGTTTAGCTCTTCTTGGAGTTCATGTAGGACGCAGAACAGGACACCATCTGGTCCCATTGATGCTGTGTTTTTTGCTTTGGAGAGGGCAGCTCTTACCTGAGCATCTGAGATGACAGGGGGGCAGCACTCTGCTGGGATAGATATTTGCCTTTTGGTGGAGAGGGGGGGGGAGAAGTTTGCGCTGAACCTGTCAGCTAGGATTTTGGCAATGTCTGTGGGTTCGGTGTATTTTTTGTCATTTTGGACTAATTCTGAGCATATCTGGGAATTACCACCCAGGTTCCTAACATAACTAAAGAAAGCCTTGTGATTATCCTTAGTGTCCTGTGCAATTTTTCTCTCGAAGCTGGCCTTAGACAATTTTATGAGTGCCCGTAGTTTTTTGCTAATACTGATCAGTGATGCCTTCCCTTTTTGGATTTTGCTCTATCATTTAGTAGCTTCCTCCTTCTATTGTATAGTTTGTTTATGGCTGGGGTCCACCAGACAGGACGTCTGCCTTTGGAGGATTGTGTCTTGGTTTTATTTGGGATCGCATGATCCATGCATTCATGAAGGTGTTCATAGAATGCATTTATAAAGGATTCTGCGGTCTGGGCCGTATTTTCCACAGGCCCGGGGGCTTTGAAGGATTCCACCTCAGTTTTGAGGAGTATGAAATTTGCTTTAGAGAAGTTTTTACTGTGGTTTTCTGGGCAGGGGGTGGGGTCGGGATGTGAATATCCAGTGAGATTAGTTTATGGGCTCATCTTACCAGTGAGGGATACACTTCTGGTCTGGAGCATAGAGTCCCCATGTTGGTGATGATCAGGTCCAGTATGTTTTCCCCTCTTGTGGGAGTGGTAACAAGTTGTTCCATAGCATTTGAGTTTATAAATTCTAGGAACCTTTGGGCTAGGGTGTTGGAGCTAGAGTAATGCTCCCAGTCTATGTTTGGGTAGTTGAAGTCGCCCAATATAATGGTGTTTGGAGAGACCTTCATATTTTCCAGTGTTCTCAGGAAGGCCGAGTGGGGTTCCTGAGTTTGGGAGGGTGGTCTGTAGCAGGCTATAAACTGAAAGGCAGTTTTACCCACTGTTAGTTGCACATGGATAGTCTATGATGCTTCGTGTTTTGCCACCAACCTGGAGGTGTGGGTATCTTTGATGAATATCGATACTCCCCATCCTTTTGTGGTTCGGTCCAAGTTTTGGGGCTGAAAAGCATGGTATGAGGTATAACCTGGTAGTGCTGGGGTGCTCTCAGGAGCCCTGAACCAGGTTTCTGTTACTGCACAGATATCGATGTTCTCCATGCTAAGGAGAGTTTCGAGTGCATGCATCTTGAGGTTTAGACTTCTGGCGTTGAGTAGCATTACTCTTAGTTTCTTATCCCTTGTGATACCTATGGAGGTGGGTTTGTCTTTTGAGCCTTCCCTAAAAAAGGCACTATGGGGGTAGCAAGAGCCTTTGCCAATATCCGAAAGCCCAGGGGTGACAGGTGCAAGCCGTCCCTAGCAAAGCATTGTGGCTTGTCGAGCATATCACCCCAAGCAGACAGGCATTGGTTCCCCTTTGAATAACACCAGTACTTAAGCCAATTGTTGAAATTGATCATCTTGTCTTCATATTGTGGCATCATTCTTGGTGAGGGTAAGATGCTACTCAAGGTCAGGGTCATACCGGCCTGGGATACATGCTCAGAGAGCTCCTTTATGTCTCTTTTCATGTAGTACAGGGAGGTACGTCTCAGGAGGTACCTCAGGAGGTACGTCTAAACTGGAAAGCTGGGGAAATAAAAGAAGTATGCCAAATATAGCAGAAGAGAATATTCAAAAGAAGAGAGAAAGGGAGAAATAGAAGCTGGTAAGGTTATCTGAACCACTGCGACAACTTCAAAGGAAAGGGAGACAAGAATCCCAGAAGAAAGCAGGCAGTTACTTCAAATGAAAATAGAAATATAGGAGGTGGAAGATATTAAGTCAGGTTGCAACCAAGATCTGTCAAAGAAGTATATTAAACAAACAGAGCTAGAGCTACTAAAGCATTAGCTGAGAGGCAAAGACAGCACAAGATAGAATATCCCATCTTTCAGTTAAGAAGACCAGATATGTGCAGGTTAGTGGACACAACTTGAGGGCATCTCATAGGTATTTCAGGATTATTACAAGGAATTATATACGACAAAATATGGCAAAATGAGATTATACAAAAGGTGAAGGATTATCTGGAGAATCGTCCACTCCTGATGTTGACGGAGAAGCCAAAGCAGGAATTGGGGAGACACATTACTGAAGAAGGGGTACAAGAAAGGCAGGTCACAGGGAAATCCCTAGGTTTGGATGGTATCCCTGTAGAAGTCTGGAAAACTGGAAATGATTAATTTAAGTGTGAATGTAACTAATAAATAGAATATTATCAACTAGGGATATCCTGAAGTCATGGAACGAAGGGATGGTGGAGGTTTTGCCACAGAAGGAAAATACCCATTGGATCCATCTTCTTATAGGCCAGTGACCTTTCTTAACCATGATTATTAAGTATTCATGGCTATCCTGCCAACCAGTTTGAATGTGCTACTTCTTAATATAACACACTCAGATTAATGTGGATTTGCATGTTTCAAATAAAAATACCCACTGTACCTGATCTGAGGCCTTTTCCCTGAGTATAAACACAGGGGAAATGCCTCAGATCAGGTACAGTGGGTATTTTTATTTGAAACCTTAAAAGCATTTGGATATAGCATGAACTGTAGCACTTTTTTAGGGAACCTATGAAGGTTCAAAAGCTATGGTGAAAGTAATGGCTAATTTGTCAAACAAGGGACAAGGGAGGGATACCTGCTGTCTCCTATTTGTTTCTGACATACTTGAAGCCCCAAGTAGTAAAGATAAGGAACTCTGAAGTAACAATATATAAATAATATTGATTAGAATTGAAGTTAGCCTTATAAGCAGATGACTTTAAAAGGGATCTGGCTGGGCTCTTTCAGATATTGCAAAAGTATGGAGAACTTTCTGGGTATAAAATAAATCTGGATAAAATGAAGGGAGTAATCATAAATGTGGGGGATACATAAACTGTACTAGAAAGGTTTCCCACTTTAGTCATTCAAGAAATGGTTAAAATATATGGGTATATGGATAGAAAAATCTTAACAGCGCTTCTAGTGAGCAGTCCTAGAAGACAGCTATTACTACGATAAAAAACAGTTTAGAAAAATGGAGGTAGTTAAATGTAGAGATGAATCAGAAAATGCAAGTTTTAAAGTTACATGTTTTAGTGTGTATCCTTTATTTGGCACATTTTTTGGATTCCTTCAGACAATGGCAAACTAATGGGGGCAGGATAACAAATTGTATGAGAGGCTTCTTTTGAGGGAGGACCCTCCATGTTTGGCATGGGGGTAAACAACTTTGCCCAGAGATAAAAGGGGAGTAGCTCCTGATTTAGACAAATATGTAAAAGTAATACAACTATTATTTTTGAGAGGTATCAGGATATGGGGGATAAAATTATTTAAATAAAAATGTTATGGGAGAGAAACTGTTGGTTGGAAAAAATATATATTTGAAGGATTTTAGAGGATGGAACATGAATTAATGGAATAGTGAAATTAGGGAGACACTTCAAAAGGAAATGAGGAAGTAGTTGTATAAAGGATATATGAAGGGATGGAGGTGGGATATTTTACCAATAGGGAGCACCCAGGAAGAGCAAAGGAGGGGAACACAGAGCTTTAGATGGAGAAGAAAGAAGACAAGATTACAACACTAGGAAAAAAATGATACAAGAGGGACGACTGATGGAAAGGAAAGAGCTAGCAATAATGTATAGCTTAGTGAAGAGAGATATATAGTTTGAAAAGGGAGTAAGGAATATACAGTGGGTAAAATGAAAGAGAAGGAATGGCCATGGTTAGTTAAATGGAGCAGACAAATTTCAAAAGCTGAAAACAGAAAAAAAACTACCATCACTCTATAAAATGATATAGGAGAATGGAATGGGAATTAAACAAGATTAAGACACTGTGGGAGCTCAGGTGTACTATATAATAACAGAAACAAATTGAGAGCACATGTGTATGTCTCCAGTGAAAACACTTAGATTAAGAACGTTTAGAATATTTGGAAAGACATATTTGCAAAAGTGTTTTTCTATACTAGCAATTTAAAGAGAATATTGTCAACACTTACAAGTAATTGTTGGAGTTGTGATTGCTGCAATTTGGGGCACTAGCTGTATATATTTTGGAGATGTTCCAGAATGAAGGAACTGAAGATAGATGTAGATCAAATAATTATCAATACAACAGGTGATGAAAGCAAGGAAGGAGATAAGAGAGGATATTTTGGGGACATTGGGAAGATACAGCTTTGGATCAGAGGGTTCAGGAAATGCTAACAGTAATAACTTTAGCTGCATAAAAAGTAATAACTAGAAAGCAGAAGTAGAGGAGCGCCACTAAGATCTCAGTGGTGCTGTGCTTGGTTGATTCAGTAAGGGAAACTGAAAAAACAGTGCAATGGGGTAATAGATATAGCCTTACAAGAAAATGGCTGCCCTGCATGAAGTATATGGGAAAACTTACACATTAAACTGGAAAGCAACCCACACATAATAAGGGGAGAAATATTCTTCTCTTTTGAAATCCAGCTTCGTCTAATAACTTCATAAAGCTCCTAGGTTGGAATCTTAAAAAACAGTTTGCCACTGGGGATGAAAATTAAACTTTAACAAACTCTGATTTTATTAAATAGACTGTCAGATTCATTTACATTCTTATATTATTTTACTTTTTTTCTTCTTATGATTCTATTTTACTGTAGGTGATTTGTGATAAATTGTTAGTTACTTAAACACTTATTTTATCTGCACCATGTATGTGGTTTACATGAATTGTATACAGAATGGAACTTTGATAAAATGGTTTTCTGAAAAAAAGATTTCCAGACAAAGCAAAGGATACCGAGGAAGGAGGTAAAGGCCTAACATAAAGAACAAGTTTTAAATATCACTCCAATTCACTTAAAAGTTAATGGAACAACAGTTTTTTGCACCAGTTTGCATTTTCTGAGCATGAACTATATAATTATATTATTGACTTACTATAATCCTCAGTGAGTTTCCCAAATATCAAAAAATGTATAAGGGACAGGACCGGGACAAAATGTAAAGCAAAGTTAGAAACATGCAAAATCATGGAGAGACTTGAGAGGTATGGATTCTAGTAATCCCTTCATCTTCTTCCCACCCACCAGTACTGTTCATTTATCAATAGGCTACCTCCACTGGTTGAGCAATTATTTATTCACACTGTGTTGGTCCAGCTTCATTATTAATACATTGCTTCAAAATATTTTTTCATTGCTAGCAGCTTAGTTACAAATCACATGTTTTAGACAAGGCAAATATTCTTTCATTACCAACAGCTTGGCTAAAATTCACATTTTTAACTACTTAACTGTTAGTTAAACAATATTTAGTAATATGTTCTTCTTCCCAAATTTTAAACATATTAGTTTACTTGCGAGCATTTTCTGAGTGTTTGTAGGCACCTTTCAATTATAGATTTAATTTCCTCAGTTCTATACCAGTCTTCATTGGCTAGCAGTCCTTCCTTTAACACAACCAGTTGACCAGTGATCTGTACTATAGACTAGTTATCTCTCACTTACCTTATTCTTCTCTTGAAATGCCATCATAGGCAGCTTCATTGCCATGCAGGTCTGTAGCAAAGGCCATCACAGGCCAATTCATTGCCATGTTGTTTTGTAGAGCATCTTCGATAATTCCAGCAAACTTCTTCATTTTAGGCAAGTAGGGTTGCCACCTTTTCAAATGCCCAAAGTGGGACAATTGTGGTATAAACATCAGATTTTGCAGGCCAAAATGTACCCAAAGCCAGTACAAAGGACAAAACTTCACTTTTTTGCCTAAATAAAAGCTTATTCTTGTAGAATTTTAGTTCCTTATTCTATGTCTGGTAACATTTAGGTGTTTCAGATACGGAATAACTGTTTTATGCAACTATTGCATAAAATATAGGAAATAATTTTGACTTAAAATCTCAGGACATAAGTCATTTTTACAATTGTTTTGCAGGACACAACTGCCCAAAGAGGGACTGTCCCTCACAAAGTGGGACAGGTGGCAACCCTATTGACAAGCCAGGGTGACAGTGCATGTAATACAAGTTTTTTTTTTTTCTGTCATCAGTTACATACCACATACTTTTCAAGCTCTCTCATCAACTTTTAAAAAACAAGCAGGATGTCATGAAAACAACTACCCTTCCAAATACTAGCTAAGATCAACCCTGCGTAGCTTTTAAAATCAGATGAGATCAAACTCATTCAAGGTAATACAGCTGTTTACATTTCTATAATTTCTACAAATTCTAGGTATTCGCTGAGACCAGGTAGATTTAGTGCACCAGTATTAAGTATCCAAACCCTCATTTTAGTATTTAAAAAACTTTTTACAGCATCCTCATTTGCACCCTAGAATTTTCATGCCATATTGCTTTTTAATTGGCTTGTATTCTGTTGTCGTTTATTTATTACATGGTTTGTGCTGTTATAGTAACAAAAGTATTTGTTATACTTGTTTAGATTCTGTTGAAGCTTGTATAAGTGAAACTGGTTTACCTTGCTTTTCCATCTGCACAGAGGAATAAAGTTTCATAGCTATCACACCAGGAAAAAAGGTTTATTGTTTGTTTTATATGAAGTATGCTTTTCAATACACCTGGATGTGATATTCCATATGAGATTTTTGATAGGTGTTCATGCGTAATTTTGCTGGAATATTCAATTTGGTTGTTTGTAATTTTGCTGGAATATTCAATTTGGTTGTTTTTCAACCTCTGGTTTGAAAACAGATGACTGCTTTCCTATGGGTTCCTCTTCCTTACAGCAGTCATATAGATTTGAACAACATGGATTGCTTACTATCTGAAACAGGAAGTGCCAGTGCAGGGGGGGCATTTTAAATTAAACACAATTGGTGTTGACCACTGAATCAATGAAGGATGTAACTATGGTTTCATACAAGTTTTTGTCATCGTTATATAATTCTAAGTATTTACTAGCTTACTCCAAACCTGAAATGATTCCAAGGGGCTTACAAATTACCATTGAACCAGCAGATGGCTTTCCCAATGAGGTGCTATTACAATAGTGGAAGCAAATTCAAACATCAGCCTCTGGTTTGGTTGTTACTGTTTAAAGTACCAAAATGGAAAGGAAAGAGAAATTGCTAAGAATTTTCTTCCATGTAAAATATGCTGCTTTATTACTACAGTATTCACTGGAAGTAGCTTGACTGAATGATGGACATAAACCTAAAAAAATAAAAAAAATAAAAATACTAATGTGATTTACAGCATTACAAGCTGAACAGGGTTTTTACTTGGAAGAAAGAAAAAAGAAACAAATGTGTACATTTCCTGGAAAGTAATGTGGGTAGGCCTTGCCCTAAATATACAGGAAAAAGAAAAAGGCAACAGACTAAATCTATATTAAAACATACAAACACTTCAGACTCTGGAACTACAAATGCTTCTTCCTCCTACGTAGATACTGATTTTGATTCAGTTGGTGTGTCTGGAACGAACATAGGTGGGTGAAAAGAATGCCTACAGTTATATAAACTGTTAAGACAATTTTTTCTTTCCCTTTGGTTGCAGCAGATGCAATAGGGGCTGTAGGAAACACACCCAGTACTTTACAGATAGACATAGTGCTTCAGGACATTCTAAATGTTTAAACATTGAACAGTGTAAGTATATGAATGATTTACTGAGGAATATTTAAGCAATAACCCACGGATGGGTGTGGATAATGTTGGATTTGCCCACAGTTGGTGTGGTTTGATCACGAGGATCATACAATGACATTATTTAAGAAAACAATACTTACTTTTCTTAGATAATGTCTTTGTATAATGCCTCCATGCTGCCCTTCTGTATTTTGAATGTATCCTGTGGCTGTTTTGATGTACTGCGCGTGCGTACAGGATGTGTGTCCCAACACTTACGCAGTACGTCAGTGCTGTGTAACTGCTGTAGTGGACAAATGAAGATCATCGTTGCTTTTTTTTTTTTTTTTTTTTTTAATACAAAAAGGAAACTAGGAGACTTTTTACCTCGGGGAGAGTCAGGGCAGACAAAATAAAAGGATAACCAGGTAAATTTGTTAAGTTTTGCAGAACTTACCTGATTATCCTTTTATTTTTGTCTGCGCCATCTCTCTCCATTGGTTTAAGTCTTCTGGTTTCTTTTTATAGTAAAAAAAAAAAAAAAAGTAAAAGTAAAAAAAAAAAATGTGAGATATACTAATGGGAAAAGTCTGGGCGAGTCCGGGCGACTGGACTTTTTCCTATTAGTATACTCTGATTTACAACGGGCACGCCGGTTGGGCTGGCCAATCGGTGTGCTCGTTTTTGAATATTTTAGCCCGGTCATTGTATAATTCTCCTTATCAGCTTAGTGATGTGGAATGCAGTATATTAAATGAAGGCTTAAGTTTTGTTCTCTCTTATTATATTTCCTATGAATAAGTGGTTAGTGTTTTGAGACATTTTTGTCACTTGTTAAACTTAAACATTTTCTGTCAGGGAAAGCAACAGCAGGAGGCTAACTGGGATGTGGTTTCTTTTAAATACACTGGTTCAGCTTTTCAGCTAGTCTGTCTCCCAATAGTGAAGACATTTGAGGAAGTCATTATTAAAGAATTATTTGCTGAAAATGATAGTGTGTTTATGAACTTTAGAACTAATACGACTAAAGAAGAACATGTTGCTCTTAGGAATTGACTACAAATTAAAAATATAGTAGTCACTATGGCTGATAAGGCTGGCGTGTTTTTTGTGTGGGACAGGAAGGGTTATTCTGTGGAAGTGCACCAATAATTGAATGAGTACATAGTTTAAAATATGTTAGCATATGATCCAATACAGGTTTTTAAACAACTGGATTACTGGGTAATCTCTGTGGTCATTTCAGACTCATTGAGAAAGGAATTGGTGGTAGAACAGACAAAATGTCATACTTTTATATCCTCCTTAAAGTTCATAAAAACAGACCCCTCCCCCCATAGACCAATCGTATCAAGGAGAGGTTCATTGACAGAACCTCTCTCCATGTTTCTGGAAAATTAATTTAAACCACTTTTACCATCTGTTAGGTCTAGAATTAAAGACAACACATGATTCTATCAATTAATTTTAGAGGTACAAGATGAATCACAATGGTATGTATGTACACTGGCTATAAAAGTACTTTATACCAACATTCCACATGAAGTGGGGCTTATTGGCATTAAAGTTTGGTTTGGCCAGTGTGATTTCTATCCAAATGAATTCAGTCATTCTTTACTTCAACATAAAATGCTTGATATGATAAAAACATTTTTTTGTATTTTGAGAAGGAATATTTTTCTACAGCTGAGAGGTATTGTCATGTTTGTAGCTGTAGCACCACTGTATGTCAACCTCTTTATGGGATATTTTGAGGTTCGTTACACTTATGCTACTAAAAACAATAGTTGTTTTTTAGCACAGTTATATGTGGTAACATTACCCTGATGGTATAATTGATTTGGAAGGGCAGTCTAACTGAACTTAACAAATTAGTGAAACATTTGAATGGTAATGCCTTTGGTATCCAGTTTGTAGTAAAGGCAGAGTTATTTATAGACTTTCTTGATGTCATGGTTACCAAAATGGTAAATGCAACATCACGCACATAAATTGTACAGAAAGCCCTTTACAAGAACTCTGTTTTTCACAGCAGCAGCTGTCACCCCCCCAAACACACACACATTTTCAAGAATATTTCTAAACCACAGTATTTGAGGATACCATGAGTTAGTAGAAGCAAAGAGGCATATCCTGCCGCAGTTAGTGATTTGGGACATATACTAGTCCATATAAGTTGTAATATAAGGGTGACTAATAAAACACAGGAATTGATTGATGTATAGCAGAATAATAGGGGAAACAAATTTCTGATATTATTAGATTTATCACCACTTATAGAACAAAGGGTTTCAGCATTAAAAACATTATTAATGCATTTTGGACAGTGCTTCTCGGCAATCCAGTTTTCAACAAATATCTGTCTGATTATAGTAAATTTAGTTAAAGAAGGGGAAGGAATATTGGACAGAGTCTTTCTGGTTATAAACATGGTTAAAAAATGGACAGATCTGTCCCTGTGGATATTGGTCTTTATGTAAACATATTTTTAAGTGTCAGCTTTTTTCTACACACAATTCAAAAAGGAAATGCTGTATCAGGCAACAAATAACATATGAAAGTAAATCAGTTGTTTATCTTGTACATATGTAGCCCATTTAAGTGTTATCAATTGTTACAGGGACAGAAGTGCACTCTATATTCTTAGGAAGGTTCACCTTATAGCTAAGTTTGTTTTCATAGGAATAAATCAAACAAAAACTTATAGTTTATGTGGGGATACTGTCAAAACTTTTTTATACTAATGAGATGCTTTGGGTGTCCTGTATCCACATGGTCTTAATGAACACCCATAATTCAGATAAATAATACAACAGTGAATGGTTGTATTGCCCTGAATGAGACCAATTTTGGTTGATCTTGGAAGCTAAGCAGTGTCAGGCTTGCTTAGTATTTTTAAGAGGCTTTATGATGTCGATATTTATGTGCCTGTGCTTTCTCCTATTAACCTGGTGAACTTAGGCATTCTGAGGCAGTGAAGCACCTGGCTCATGTACACAGACAACCCTCTCCTCTTATCTCCCAACACTCAAACTTGTGAGAGATGCACTTATATCTCCAAACTGGAAGCCATGCATTCTCTAGCCAAAACTGGAATAGCTGGTCAAGATGAGTAGGTCAACACCTGCACCACACCACATGGAACACATAGCCCTCCAGAACACCCACCATCACAGCCCTCACATAAAAATACAAACCACACACACACCTTTCCGGAGACTCTCAATAGAAATCTACCCAAAGAGCAGAGACCTCCAAGGCAGAAATGCACTCAACCACCACAACACAACATTAATCACAAGACACATAACTCTCCTAAACAGTGTGCCACTCAACCAAAGCCCCTAAGGCAAAACAGCATGCCCAACACACTAGTCATAGGTGACTTGATAGTGAGGCATATTGATGTCCCACTCACTAGGTTGAATAAGGAGAAGGTAACAGTCAGCTGCCTGTCAGGTGCCAGGATCCACCACATAAGGCACGTACTTAGGTCCCTCAACAACGGGTACAAATATGACTGTCATTGTACATGTGGGTGTGAATAACCTGAGATGGACCTCCCTGGACTACATGAAAAGTGACATGATGGAGCTCTCGGATTATGTGGCCCATGCAAGTATGACCCTAGCCCTGAGCAGCATCCTACCATCGCCCAGAATGATATGGCAGTACAAACAGACAATGATTGACTTCAACAATTGGCTAAGTTTCTAGTGTCATTCTAAGGGGATCCAGTATCTGTCTGCTTGGGATGACATGATTGACAGACCTCGATGCTTTGCCAGAGATGGCCTGCATCTGTTACCCCTGGGTTTCCGGGTACTGGCTAAGGCTCTTGCCACCCCTATATTGCCTTTTTAGGTGGTGTTCCAAAGACCAAATTACCACTGTAACAGCTATAAATAAATAAATACAATCTGAGGGTCATGCTGCTCAACGCTAGAAGTCTAAATCTCAAGATGCACTCCTCAAAATGGAGAACATCGACATTTGTGCTGTAACGGAGCTGGTTTAAAGCAGCAGAAAGTACCCCTGCACTACCAAGCTATAACTCATTCCACATCTTTTAGCCCCAGAACATGGACCAAAGCTCCAAAGGCGGTGGTGTCTCCATATTCATAAAGGATATGCACACCCCCAGACTAGTAGCCAAGCCTAATGCATCTGAGATACTCCAGGTACAACTAACATTGGGTAAGATGGCAATTCAGGTCATAGTCTGCTATAGGTCCCCAATCATTTCCCAAGACGCTCACTCCACATTCCTAAGCACCCAGGAAACTATTAAGATCCAGTCCAACACTCTCATACTAGTTGACTTCAACTACCTCTCCATCAGCTGGGAAAACTACTCATGCACCAATGCACTGGCCCAACGCTTCCTGGAATTCATCAAGTCCAATTACCTGGACCAGCTCATTCTTACCCCCACTAGAGGAAGCAACATCCTTGACCTGGTTATTATTAACATGGGCAACCGTTGCTCTACACCAATAGTCAATTCCTTCCTGGTTAGATCCGACCACAAGGTAATCACCATGGAAATCCACATCTCACCTGCACCCTTCCCGTAAAGGTATCAACCATGAAAAACTTCTCCAAAGCTGACTAAAATCAGAGGTGGCTAACTTCACAGCACCAATGCCAATGGAAAATAGATACATGACTGCAGAATCATACACCAGTGCACTGTACGAGCACGTACATAAATGCATGGAACTAGCCATAGCCAACAGAACCAAGATGGTCTCCTCCAAAAAAATGAAGACAGTCTGGTGGTCCCCTACCATTTATAAACTCTACAACAGAAGGAAGAAACTGTTGCAGAAAAAGGTGAAGTCCCAAGACTGGAAAAATTCCCTTATTAGCCTCAACAAAAAGTTGAGATCCCTCATCAAAACCTCCAAAGCCAGCTATGAAGGCAGAATTGCGACAGACACTAAAAACAACCACAAAGCCTTCTATAGTTATATCAAGAATCTCCATGACAATACCCAGATTTTCTCTGTGTTACTGCACAACGGTACCTCCTATACTGAGCCAACAGATATTGCCAACATACTGGCCAACAGATGCAGTGTCAACTTTATCCCTCTCCCCCCATGGAACAATCTCAATACCAGAAGAATGCCAAGCACCTAGTATTACTGCAGCAAACATTAAAGCTGCATTGTCTAAGGCCAAGAATACAGCTTCCATGGGACCCGACAATATCCCTGGCTATGTTCTACATGAATTACAAAGTGAACTGGCACCACATCTGTGTGCTCTGTTCACTCATAGCCTCACCTCAGGCTTTGTCCCTACCAAATGGTGCACTGCTACAGTCATCCCTCTCCATAAAGGAGGAGTGACTACAGACCCTGGAAATTATCGCCTCATTAGCCCGACGAGTCTGATATGTAAGGTTATGGAGCACATCATCTTGGAGCTAATTAACAGAGATATAGGGAATCTCCAAACTCTAGACCCCACGCAATTTGGCTTTGTGAAAGGGAGATCATGCCTGCTCAACCTGGTTGACTTAGTCAGTCACCAGAGTGGTGGATGAAGCTAAGGCAGTTCATACAGCCTACTCAAACTGGCCAAGGTCTTTGATACCATTCCTCACTCAGGAATTATTAATAAACTCAGCAAACTAGGCATCAACCCCTATATCATCAGGTGGGTTGCAAATTGGCTTACAGATAGAATCCACAGTGTGAAAGTAGCGGACTCCAAGTCAGACTGCTGACCAGTCATCAGTGGAGTCCCACAGGGATCGGTCCTGGGTCCTCTCCTGTTTGTCATCTACTTCTCAGAAGGCCAGGCCAACATGGAGGTACTCCGGCTGACCAAATTCGCAGACAACTGCAAGCTGGGAGCCATTATTAACTCTCCAAGTGATACAGACATCCTACAGAAAGGCCTCACTGAGACCAATGACTGGTGTCGAAACCATGGCCTTAAGCTTAATGCCAAAAAATGCATTATCATGCCCTTTGGGAAAAACACAGTTTCCAATAATTACCAGATTGATGGGAGTCCACTGAACACTGAAGGCATTATAAGTGATCTGGGGACACAGGGTGACAGCAACCTCTCCTTCGACCACCACATTGCCACTGTGGTCAGAAAGTCTTTCTATGTGGCACATCTCATTATCAAGGGTTTTGCATCCAGGAAGAAAGAGGTCACCATCTTTCTCTACTCTTCCCTCATTAGACCAGTCATAGAGTGTAATGCCCCATTTGGCATGTACCTCACTAGACACCTGCAACAGCTGGAGAGGCCACAGGGATCTGGGGACCCAGGTTGACAGTAGCCTTTCGTTTGACACTCATGTTGCTAAAGTAGTTAGGAAAACCTTCTATATCGCCCACCTGATCATGAAGGGATTCACATCTAGATCAAGGGAGGTCATCGTCCCCCTGTACTCATCACTCATTAGACCTATGATTGAGTACAATGCCCCGTTCGGAATGTATCTGACCAGACACCTGCTGCAGCTTGAAAGGCCCCAAAAGTTCCTCACCAAAAGGATAAAGGGTCTCAAAAATATGTCTTATGCTGCCCGACTGAAAGAACTCCAGCTCTATTCAGTCTCATACCGCTTGCTCAGAGGTGACCTGTGCCTGACATATAAGGCCATGTCAAACCCAGATTTGATGAATATGCTTCACCTCAAAAAATCTAGATCCCTCAGAACCACAAGGGCGGGAGACTTAAACCTTGACACGGTTATAAATAGAACGTGCTGGAGGGGCAGATTCATCACCCAGAGACTCCCTATGCTGTGGAACAAAATCCCGGTACATGTGAGGCAGAGCACCTCTCTGGCCTTCTTCAAGAGGAATCTTGACCAATGGATGGGAGATTGCAGATATACCCCAGGGATTACTTCAGTGTCACTGCTTGACAGAGGCACAGCAAAATGATAGGCATAGTTTTTATTCAAACTAAAGGGGTGGCGAAAGCCACATAACTATGGGCTAGGCTTATAAATGCCCTTGGGCAGATAGCCTAGTATGAACCTATGAACCTATGAACCTAAAAGTATCTCATGAAGAGGATCCTAGGCCTTAAACACATGTCCTACATGGACAGACAAAAAACTCCAGCTATTCTCTATCTCATCTCATCTACTAAGAGATGATCTCTGCTTGACTTACAAAGCCATGTCTGACCCAGCTCTGTTAGAAATATTACATCTAACGAAATCCCAATCCCTCTGCACCACACACTCCAGAGACCTCACACTTATTACCACAATCAACAGAACATGCTGGAGGGACAGGTTCATAACCCAGAAACTGCCCATGCTCTGGAATATACTTCCCATACATGTCAAGCAGAGCACCTCACTAGCCCTCTTCAAGAGAAATCTTGATGAGTGAATGGGAAATAGAAAGTTCACCCCGGGGATCACTCCAGAGAGAAACAGAGAGACAGAGAGCTCAGAACACAATTGGATGCACAAACCATAAAATAGCGCATGGAGTTGAAAGACAAACAAAAATTATCCAAAAACACCAGCGCTTGT
The DNA here is from genome assembly GCF_019279795.1 of Protopterus annectens. Classification (NCBI taxonomy): domain Eukaryota; kingdom Metazoa; phylum Chordata; order Ceratodontiformes; family Protopteridae; genus Protopterus; species Protopterus annectens. The sequence continues at coordinate 510,895,204 of NC_056742.1, read as the reverse complement.
AAAGAAAGCATCCAAGTAAAAGCCCACACATAGCAAACCAAGGTTTCACCAGAAAACTTTATCAATGAATGAAAATCCTTTTTTTTTCAAAGTGAATAAATAGCCTTGTACTCAAGCATGTGACTGAAACTCGCCAATTAATTTTCACAATTTAAAAAGTAATGAAAAAATAAAAAAATATATCTGGAATCAAGAAATGCTCAAATAGAACATAAAAAACAATGCATTTTAAAAAATAAAATGTAATAAACAGTAAATAACCCAATACTCATGGCAGTATGCAAATAATTTAAGCAACCTTTCATATAAACCAATTGGAGAGATTATAAAACATAGAAAAATATTCTAAAAATATTCACTCAAGCTAGGAGTAAACATTGCACCCAGACTTATAATCCAAAGTTTTTCCTTATAATCCAAGTAACTCTTACATTCCAAGAACATATCGCCCACTATGCAACCAAGTCCTATAAAGGAAATGGAAGCAGTAGAACACTTTAATGTATACTTATAAGGGATGCTATTTCCTTCCTGGCATCTTATATCACCAACTATAGAGTAATACAAATCATCTGCTTAATATCAAATGCCCCAAAGTGACACACAGCCAAATAAATAATCCATTGTATAACACACAGTATAAGATGTCGAAGTTCATAAGATTTGATAGTATTGACCAAAGAAAATATTAAGCTTTGCAAACATTCACAAAGAAGCAGTGGATACAACTATATTCTCCTTGTATTTAAATAATAGCTGACCTAGAGATTTACATTTTCTAAAACCCATTCTAACAGTATCTGAAACAATATTACCACAAATATCAATCAGTTTCTAAGAACATACCAATGGGAATCAAAAACCTTTCTAATCAAAAAACTATTGGTCTCAGCATAGGTGACAAATAAAAAAAAAAAAAACATTATATACAAACACTAGTTGCAGCACCTATGAAAAAAATAATTAAACATATAACCATGCAGCTTCTCAACTTCCTATAGTTCCCACAAAAAACAAGAATTAGTTTTAATTGACATTGTAGTGGGTGGGCATTCCCAAATATTGAGAAATATGCAGAATCAGCTATACTTAATAACCCTTCGGTTGAACACTGAATACTCTTCAGAATGGAAAAACATAGATAATTCAATTTTACTTCAACACTAAACACCAAAAATAGAGAACTCTGCTCTTTCAGGCACAGATAAAATATACTTGATACTAAAAGATATAATATTTAATCCAAAAAAAGTTTAAACTTTATCCCATTTCTTAACTATATTTTACAGAAAATAATGATTTAACAATCATTTAATGAAAAACATATTATTAATGTTTCCAATACTTCACACAAACAGATGTTTAGACTCTTTTAATTTGCACGAGATAAAACAAATGGAAAACAATGGGCCGGATTCATGAAGGCTTGCACGGAGTCTAAGACTAGAGTAAGACTCCATGCAGCCAACATGTCTGCCGAGCGATCCAGGAACAGCCGGCAGGGGCGTGCAAGAGAGCTCCTAAAATGACTCTTACATGGACAGGGTTAGGTTATGCAAATTACCTCATTTGCTGCTGAAAGCTATACAAATGAGGTAAATTTGCAATCCAGGAAACACTAACCTGTCTGAGTAAGAGTAGCGTTATTTGCAGAAATGTACTCAGTTGTCAACTGAGTACCGTTCTGCAAATAGCAAAACGGAGCCGTGACAGTTCCAAATAAAGGATACATCCAGTTGAGGAAGCATGCCAATGGCCAAATATATGGCCATTGGCATTTTTTCCCATTGCAAAATAAAAAAAAAATTTTTTTTTACCTCGATCCAATGTTTAAGAGTAGCACAACACCAAGCAAACGTGCTGTGCTCTAAAAAACAGAAAACCAAAAAATAAAAGGCACAAATAGGGAATTTATTCAAAATATTAATCTGCCATGTAAGTGAATGGCAAGCTGTAGACAACACGGCTACTGAGTAGAGGTTGCTAAGGAGGGAAGCTAAGTCTGAGAGATGTAACTAAGCATTAGTAGGCAATCCTATGCAAATGAGGATAAGGATAGTGAATCCCAATATTTCCAGCTATGTGAACCATGTCCCTAGAGTGTAAGAGTAGGAAAAGGGGAGTAACAGAGTAGGAGATGGGTGACATCATGAGGGGGTATGTATGAAAAAGACTGTAAGCTTATTGGAGCAGAATGGCATGTGGTTGCTGTGAGTTACTCAGAACTAAAAGAAGTGTGTCTACAGTTGTATAAACTGAAATCAAGAAACTGAAGGTGTACGCCGTGGCTATCACTAAAGTTTCTTGCAAAGCTGCTTACACTGTGTGCGCACTTGTGTGCGCGTGTGCATGCGTGTAAACCCGTCTAAGCCTGTGTGCGCGTAAGTGCACCCGTGTAGGCCTGTGTAAGGCTGTCTAAGCTAGTATACACGAATGTGCACCCACCTAAGCCTGTGTAAGCCTGTGTGCGCACGTGTGAGTGTGTTTGCGCTTGTTTGCACGGCGCTGCCCCCTGTGGAAACAGAAATGGGAAAAGGAAGGAACGGAAGTAGTAGGAAGTTAACCAAGGAGAACTAGCAGAGCTGCCAGGTGAAATCAATCATAATCAGACAATTCCACAGACAGTACACTAGCCCAGCCCAACCCAGCACCTAAAACTCTGCAAACAACTTTCCCCCATGTTTTTCTCAGAAACACTGCAAGACTGCAGTCAACAAAGAGAAGTGAAAACTTAAAAAGCTTAAAATGAGACATAAAATGTTAGGAGCTGCCATTGCTGTTATAAGGCATCATGTGCAAGATGCTGAGGGTGGTGCCATTGTGAATGTTGCTGAGCAACCCACAGTGAGGAGACTGAGAAGAGTGTACAGACCCAAGGTAACCTACCAGGGGCTACATGAGCTGGAGATAGTGGAGCGCTATAGAGTGGACAGAGAGCTCCTGCAGCAAATTGTTGAGCTGTCCAGGCCACACCTCACACACAGAACCAACAGAGGGGAACCCATCCCAGTGGAAACCAAGGTATGTGTTGGCCTAAGAATACTAGCAACAGGTACCTTCCAGAGACCATAATACTGAATGTGTGTGCTGGCTGCCCTGGAAGCTACCACGATTCCCATATCTGGCATCTGTCGCAGCTGTACCAGACATTTGCAAATGGGGACATCCCTGACGGTCACCTAGTGGGGATGCTGGATACGCACTGGAGCCGTGGCTGATGACACCCATCAGAAATGCACACACAACTGAACAAGAACTCCATAATGAGTCACACGCACAAACACGAAATGTAATTGAGCGTGTGTTTGGGATGCTCAAATTATGGTTCCGATGCCTGGACACATCTGGTGGAGCCTTGCAGGACTCACCAACTACATGTAACCAAATTGTCATGGTATGTGCCATGCTACACAATCTGATCCTGCAAAAACAGCTGCAGCAGGAATAGCATGGGGCAGGGCCAAACAGCCCACCACCATTGCCAAGGCCTGCACAGGCACAGTGTGACTCGGAAGAGGAACAACCTGAGCCTGCCCCAGTAGGCAGAAGGAGGCATGCCTAGTATGCCTTGTCCTTGGCAAAGAGGCAATGCTTAGCACATACACTGGCTCAGTAGGAACCCTGGAAATGATACCTCTCTCTGACTCGCACATAAAATAAAAGGGATGCCTAACTTGACACTACCTGTTTCCAGACATGTATAGGGAGTGTAGTATGTGCATCCGACATAGGCAGCCCTGCAGCATCACCTGAGGCTTGATTGCCATGTTTTACACAATATAAAGCAGTGCTCAGCAGCTTTTACCAATAAATAGTACATGTAAACAAAATTGCTCGTGCAATGTTGGCCAAGGTCGACCAAAGCTGAGCAAAGTCAGTTAAACATGCTCATATCTGCTTTACTGTACCTTAAGCAATCTGGTCTGGCCAGCATGAAAATAAAAAGCAGTGACAAGGCTTGAACCCAGGATACTGCGCATTATAGTCACAGTATTGAACCACTAAGCCATGATAGCATTACAGTGGTACAGACACAACAGGACAATTGTACACTAATGCAAACACAAAGCAATGCTGTATCATGCCCCTAATGAGGCAAATGGGTAACCTCACCCACATGTCTATGCAGACAGGGAGCATCAGACCAGGCATTGTGATGTGGGTTGTGTAGGCTATGAAGTCGCAAGCTAATATATGTGGCAATGGTCGCTAAGACCTGTAGTACACTAGTATGCCTCAAGCCAGTACGATAGGCAACAGTGCAGACTGTAATGGTGTCCTGTACATAGCAGTGCAGGCACAGCAAATGTGTATAAGTGTCAGGTGAAACCCACATCCTATGTACACCCACAGTAACAATCAGGTGTACCCACGGTTAGAAATGTACAAAGAATAGCTGTCCCCCCTGTATGTAGAAATGTTGATAGGTCTATGCAAACTGTCTCATGGAAGCCCTGCAGGCACAGCATGATCCCTGTTGATCTATGACACAAAGTTGAGCCCTGCTGTAAAAATACACCTTGATTTACCATAAACATATGATATAAATGTGTGTGGTCACACACTCCAGCAAATGTTCGTAGGTTAGTACTAAGCTAACTGCCCTTGCAAGCCATTTTAAGCCTAGCCAATTATCCCTTGTGAGACTCAAACCCTGCACCTTGTGTTTGTAAGGCAAACACCTTAACCATTAGGCCACCCTCCCAACCCTGGATCTAGTGGATTTCAATCTGCATCACACTGAAAGGTCATACTGGCCATGCTCACACACTTAAACAAATGAAGCAAATGTCAGGCAGGAAGATACTGAAAGGTCATACTGGGCATGCTCACACACTTAGGCTAAATACGGATGTGATGATAAGGGATCTGTGGACAAATGTGTATAGTCATCTCTACTTCCAGAAAGACATTCACAAAGTGGTCTGAAAATCCTGCTATGTGTACACACAAACTGCCAAGGTCTGTGCATGTAGGTCAAAGGAGGCTGCCATTACTCAGCAGTCATCAGACCTGTCAGAGACTACCACAACACACTTGCGAGGAATCTGACTAGGCACATTCATCAACTAGAAAGAACAATGAAGAACCTTAACAAGAGGACTACTGGCCAAAAATAGTTACCCCCATGCAACAAGAATGAATGTAACCCAAGCTGTACTCAGTGGCATACTGTCTACGCAGCAGATCTCTGTCCAACAGACAGGTCCATGTCATGGTTACACTCAGATCTGTTCTAAGTTACAGCTCAATGGCACTAAATGTACAGAAACACAAAATAGTCTCAGAAACGCTAAACTTTTAATGAAGCTTTCGTGCTCTCAACCCTTCATCAGCATACATAGTTCCAATTACTTCACATTTAAATAGAGGAAACAGTTAAGAACACATGACCAAACCAACCAATAAAATTCAGGAAGACAACATATATACATTTTTATAAAAATAAAAAATTTTTTAAAAAAAAATTTTTAAAAGATACGACAGTTTAAAAACATTTTGCATCTATTTTGACATATTTGCTCATTATAAAGCTGCAGATAACTATTATATCTTATAAATTATTCATTTGTTGTTTTAATAGTATAGGTTTTATACTGGTAGCATTATTTAGACCAGGAGTAGTGTCTGCCTGTAACCTTATTATCCACTCTAATTCCTTTATTTCCAAAAGGTTATTGACATCACCCCCCCTCATACCCACTTGTACAATGTCAATACATCTAAATTTAAAACTATGTGTATTAAACTCTGATATATGTTTAAATAGAGCATTGGTCTGTATCTGCCAATTGATTTCAGACCTATGCTCTATAATACGATCTTTAAGCCTTCGCGTGGTCTTCCCTACGTAGAAGGCATTACATATCGTGCACGTAGCAAGATATACCAGTTTTGTAGTATTGCAATTGGCAGTGCAGTAAAACTGAAATGTCCTAAAGGTGACAGGGTGCTTAAAACAAGAATCTAATGCTAAAATATCCCCACAACATGTACAATTATAAAGATTATAAAGATTTATAAATTATAAAGATTAAGTTCTGGCATGGCCATCAAAATTGGCCAGTTCTTTTCAATTATTTTACATATTTGTTTTGTATAGCCAGAATATACTTAATCTTTTAGCAGGGTCTAAACCAAGATTTGCATATAGAAACCATCAGGCTTTAAAGAATATGTTGTGTTATAAGGACTTTGTAAAACAATCAGTTCCAATGCATAATAAATTAGGTACTTACAAATGTTATAATTGTACATGTTGTGGGGATATTTTAGCAGTAGATTCTTGTTTTAAGCACCCTGTCACCTTTAGGACATTTCAGTTTTACTGCCCTGCCAATTGCAATACTACAAAACTGGTATATCTTGCTACGCATATATGTAATGCCTTCATAGGGAAGACCACAAGGCTTAAAGATCAGATATAGAGCATAGGTCTGAAATCAATAGGCAGATACAGACCAATGCTCTATTTAAACATATATCAGAGTTTAATACACATAGTTTTAAATTTAGATGTATTGACATTGTACAAGTGGGTATGAGGGGGGGTGATGTCAATAACCTTTTGGAAATAAAGGAATTAGAGTGGATAATAAGGTTACAGGCAGACACTACTCCTGGTCTAAATAATGCTACCAGTATAAAACCTATACTATTAAAACAACAAATGAATAATTTATAAGATATAATAGTTATCTGCAGCTTTATAATGAGCAAATATGTCAAAATAAATGCAAAATGTTTTTAAACTGTCGTATTTTTTAAAAATTTTTTTTATTTTTATAAAGATGTATATATGTTGTCTTCCTGAATTTTATTGGTTGGTTTGGTCATGTGTTCTTAACTGTTTCCTCTATTTAAATGTGAAGTAATTGGAACTATGTATGCTGATGAAGGGTTGAGAGCCCGAAAGCTTCATTAAAAGTTTAGCGTTTCTGAGACTATTTTGTGTTTCTTGAAGACTTTTTTGCTCTATCTTGGTGTTTCAACTAAATGTACAGAGCCAACTGATATTGGCAACATCCTGGCAGGTAGGATCAGTGTTAATTTTACTCCCCTCTCACCCATGAAAGAGCACATGTCTATAATGAAGACTGCAAAGTTGCTGTCATCATGGCTGCACAGGTAAAAAACACTCTCCAAAGCCAGTATCACAGCAGCCATGGGACTAGATAACTTCCCAGGCTGGGTAGTATCTACTTCCCTGAAGTAAACATTAACATGGAAGTTCTGTGGCTACTGACGTTTCCAGAGGACTGCAAACTAGGAGCCATCATTGTAAGCACTAAAGATGTGGACATCCTACAAAAGGGCCTCACTGAGACAGATGGCTGTTGTCCAAGCCATGGGCTGTAGCTCAATGCCAAAAGGTGCATTATCATCACCTTTGTTAAAATCTCTGTAGCCAATCTCTGTAGCCAAGAACTACAACATAGGTGGTAGTATACCTCACACTTTAAGTGTGACAAGAGACCCTGGGTCACGGGTGGATAGATGATACAACTGTGATAAGCACATTCCCACAGTAGTCAGGAAACCCTCTTATGTGGCACACCTCATCACAAAATGTGTCTCATGCAGAATAAAAGAGGACATTGTTCCCCTCTACTCACCACCCACTAGAACTATAAAAGAGTAGAATGCCACTGTTGCTATGTACCTCACAAGACAACTACAACAACTGGAAAGCCAGCAGCAATACCTCACAAAGAGCATTAGTGGCCTGAAATACATGCCATATACAGACCATCACAAAATGCTCCATCTGTACTCCCTTGCATATTGCCTACTCAGAGGTGCTCACCGTGTAACATCCAAAGCTATGTCAAACATGCAGCTGTTGGATATGATTCAGGTAAAACACTCACAATCACCCTGACCTTTGGACCCAAGACCACGAGTGAAATACAAAAGGAAGTGATGTAGCCATTTACCTTATGGATATCCACACCTCCAGGTTACTGCCACAGCATGAGGCCTTAGAGACCATGCAAGTGCAACTAACATTGGGCAAAGCTGCCCATCAGATTGTAGCCTGCTACAGATCATGAACCTTGTCTCAGGAACCTCACTCAGTATTCTGGAGAACAGTGGCAAATATAAAGGTCCTATCAAACACCATTATATGAGGAGATTCCAACTACCCAAACAATGAGTGGGTGAATTACTCATATACAACTTCCTTTGCCCAATGTGTCCTAGAATTAAGAAACTCTAACACCCTGGAACAGCTAGTCAGCATGCCCACTAGAGGTGACAACATACTGGTCATGATCATCACCATCATGGGGTGCCAGTGTTCCACAACAGAGATAAATCCCTCGCTGGTAATATCAGATCATTAAGTAATCACACTGGACATCCACATCCTGCCCCCACACCCAGTCAATGAAACCACTGTGAAGACATTTTCAAAAGCAAACAGCACACTTCCCAAGACCAAAGTGGAAAGTCCCAAAGCCCTCTTGCTAAAGGATAATGGTATACAATCTGCCAAATCATTTACAAGTGCATCCTATGAGCATCTACATGAATGCATGGATCGAGGCATCACAAATAAAACCAAGATTCACTCCTCCAAAAATAAGAAAACAATCTGGTGGTAATTGCCCATAAATAAGCTAGACAACAGAAGGAGGAAACTAACACCTGGTAGAACCAACTTCACTAAAGGAAAGGCATCACTGATCATTATTAGGATGAAACAATGATCGTTCATAAAATAATCCAAGCACAGTCTCTAAAGACAAACTGCCAAGGAATGTAAGAATAACAACCACAAAGCCTGCTGTAGCTGTATCAGACATGTAGGTGTCAACTTCCAAATATGCTGTCAGCTACTGAAAAAAGTAATGACATACACCAAACTAACTTTCATTGCCCACACCCAGGGGGACAAGTGCAGTGTAAACTCCCCCATCACCCCCAAAAGGGCCTGTGTCTATCACAGAAGGATGCAGAGACACAGACATCATGGGCATGCATGTAAAGACAGCCCTCACCAAAGCTGAGAACATAGCATCAATGTGACTGTAAGTTGTCCCAGGCTGCGTCTTACACTAGGCTCACAAGGAAATACACCCTCATCTACATTCACTGTCCAGACTCAAGCGTATCACAGGCTATGTACCCAAAGAATGGCATACACTAACAGTCATCCAGCTCCACAAAGGGTGTGCCAAAACAGAACCTGGAAACCATTGCCCACCATGTGTACTCAGCCTGGTCTACAGAGCTATTGAGCAAATTGTCATGGAACCCATACACTGAGACATTGGCGATCTCCAGACACTGGACTCTACACAACTTTGCCTTGTTAAAGGCATAGCCTGGCTCCCAAACCTAGTTGACTTATTTAAAACAGTTGCCATGAACATAGATGAATCACAAAACCAAGCAAGCAAGTCAAACTCCACAAAGGCTTAATCCGTAAACGTATTTTAATAAAAACGTTTTCGCTCCCACAAAGTAAGAGCTTCATCAGACAATGAATAAAACCGCCGTAGCACTTTTTAAAAACACATTCGTGATGTCATTTCCTTGACGACAATACCATAAAAAGTATTTACATTTCACGAGTATACCTTGGCAACTCTACACTCAAATATACATAAACAAGGTTCTAACACTCATATAACACCACGCAAAAAGCCTAAACAAAGAACATTTGTTTACATCTCAACCATTTTTCTAAACACTAAAAGGTATTTATTTAAAGTTAATAAATACACATAATGGTATAATAAATATGTATTAAAACATAGAAGTATGTAATCACTTCACAAAGAGTTCACCTACTAGTATGTTACCCCTTCATTTAGCCAGGCTAGCTGTGATTTAAAAAGACCTGACAATATACTACCTCGACTACCTTAAATAAACCATTTAGAAACCAAATATTCCCTATGCTTAACATTTCAGACAAGGACTACAAGTCCCTAGATGTTTTTTAATTATTCAAAGTTACCTAAATAGTTTCATGTCCTATTTTCTAAGGTAACTTTTATATTTTAAAATCACCGAAATATTGCACATATCATTAAGACCGGGTGGGGAAAACGCATTTAATAATAATTGCCACTCCAATTCTTTTAACTCTAAAAGGAGCGTTTGTGGACCGCCCCTAATCCCAACTTCCACAGTGTCTATTCCCATAAAAGAGAAACTGTGTCCAATATTCTCTAACACGTGTTTTGATAGAGCGTTGTCCGTTTTTTTATTTTTGATGGCATAATTATGTTGGTAAATACGGTCTCTGAGTCTTCGGTCCGTTTTACCAACATAAAAACCCGGACAACAATTACAAAAAGCGATGTAGACTATTGATTTAGAATTACAGAGGATCTTATGTCTAATATGGTATTTTTTACCTCTTATGCTAAATGAATTTCCTGTTTTTAAAAGTCTGCACCAGTTGCAAAAACCACAAGCATAAGTTCCAGTTTGTCTAGTTAAATTGGGGCATGACTCCCCTGTTTGTAAAAATTCTTTTAAATTTTTACCCCTTTTAAACACAAACAGCGGGTCTGTGCCTAAAATTTCAATAAGTTGGGCATTGTTGGCAATAAATTCCCAATTTTTCTTCACGATACTACACATACTCTGAGCATGTTTATTGTAGGTCAAAATAAACCTACTTTTGAAGTCAGGAGACGGAGAAGGAGGTCTTTGATCAATGTTTTGAAATTCTACCAATTGGTTTCCATCATTGGATGTTGGTGCAGTTTCCCCTTCAAATACCAATTGGGGATCATCATGTGGGGTGTTTTTTAATAATGGTTGATAAAACCCTGAAAGTCTCTTAGCAGAAATTTCTTCAATAAGGTCATCTAGAAGGTCTACCGGGTACCCTCTATTTAGGAACATGTTTTTAAGGGTGACACATTCTTCTTCAAAATCAAGTGAGGTACTACACATACGAGTAGCCCTAACTAGTTGGCCCTTGAAAATAGATTTCTTTTGTTTCCAAGGATGATTGCTAGTAAAATGAAGGAATGCGTTACAATATGTGTTTTTTCTAAAGATCTTAGATCGAAAACATTTGTTTTCAACATCTTTGATAAGTTTGACATCTAGATAATCAATCTCACTAGTTGAATAGTGGTGAGTAAAAGTCAAAAAAGTACACGATTCATTCATATACTGCAATAAATTGTTGACACTATCTAAATTCCCTTCAATAAGAACAAATGCATCATCCAAAAACCGGGTGTAAAATTTTGAACACTCTTTAAACAAGGGGTGTACAAATAAACAGGTCTTTTCCCAGTAAGCAACCACAAGGTTCGCCACACTGCCACCGCATGGCGAACCCATGGCAATACCTTTTTTCTGTAGGTAGTGTTGGTTGTTGAAAATAAAAAAATTGGATGATAGAATAATTTCAAGAAGGGTAGTAACCACATAGATTTCCTCTTTTGGTGCCCCCAGATCAATTAGCATCAGTTCCACCCATTCCACAGCTTCAAGGTGTGGTATGGACGTATACAAGTCCACTACATCGATGGATAAGAAACTGTAGGAAGGGTTAAATGCAATTTTATCAATAGACTCTAAAAAGGACCACGAATCTTTGCAGATCTGCGGTAGTGCTTTGAGGTATTTATTTATAAAGTAATCAGCCACTTTAGCACTTGGATGCGTAATACAACATCTCCCATCCACTAGGGCCCGCATAGGAGGGTCCTCCAAATTTTTATGTATTTTGGGGATACCAAACATTATTGGGACCCTAGGGAAGGAGATGTTGATGAAATTAAAAATGTCAGTGTCAATTTTCCCCTCAATGAAAAGGTCTCTGAAGTAACCTTTTATTCTGCTATACTGACAGTTAATCTCATTAAGAGAAGAACATTCATATGCTGAAGAATCTAAGATTTTCCGCATTTTTAAGATGTAATCATTTTTGTCTAGGATAACCAACCCCCCGCCTTTATCTGGCTTGATCACTCTAACAGGGAGGTTCACTAGGTTTTTCAAATGAGATCTTTGTACTGCTGTAATATTACTATCAGCGTCCAACCATCTAATATTATGAAATAGATGCCTGAAATCCAGTTCACAAGCATATTCGAATGTTTGCAACAGTGGATGGAGGGGAGGGTTGAAAATACTTAACATTTTGAAAGGGGGTTTTTGGTTATTAACCTCACCATCAAACAAAACTTTAAGATTTAAACCTCTTACAAAGCACTTGAAGTCCATAAGCAATTTGGGCAAACTGATCCCTTGATCAGGCACAAAGGATAACCCATAAGCTAAAAGCTCAATAAGATCTTGTTCAATATAGTAATCTGAAAAATTATAAACAAAAAAGTCTCCTTTAATGTTTGACAAGATGGCAGGTTTAGAAGGTGATGCAGGCAAACCCATAGTAAGGGTGACATGATTTGAGTTTAATTCGAGTTTTTCTGGCGTTGGGGGTTTCTTCGCCCTAAAAAAGGCTTTGATTGTCCTTTATAATTTGCTTGTCCTTTATAGTTTGGACGATACCCCTGATTATTGTAATAGGATTTAATCCTATTACTCCTCCTTGGTTGATGGGAGGATGGGCCTTCGTCACCATCTTCAACTTCATCCTCATTTTCGTCAGAAATAAGAATTGAACCAGTACCATCTTGGTTATTGTGATTTTTATTGTAGCTTTCAGACTGGGGTTTAGCCCCCGAGGTGCTTGTTGTTCCATCAAGCATTTTTAACAAATTAGGAAAGGCAACCTTTTTTGTATAAGCCTGCCGATCCTTCACCAACTTTTTATTTTTATTGGTTTTTAATTTGACAAGTAAACCATCAATACTTTCAAATATTCGATGGTAGTCATATCTGTACCGTAAAAAATTAACATCAGTCTTAATCAGGTCGTTTAAAGTGTTGGTTTCTCCTAATAAAATGTCAATTTGTTTACTGTAGAATTTAATCATAACTTCTAACAGTTCCAACCCTTGCCTATTGAAAAGGTCAGAAAGTTCACTTGAAAACAAGGGGTCAACAAATAAGTTAAATTGGGCAAACGAGCTCCGTAACCCTTTTGGAACCAAGTTTTCTTTTAAGCACTGTCTGAAGTATGAAACTTCTAACTGAAGTTTCTTTATTTTTAACATTTTTACATCCAATAATTTTAAGTTATCAGCAATATTGCTATCGATATTACCTGGTGTGTCCATTCCAGTAGTCGGCGGGTTTATGAGACTCGGCGTACCGAACTCAAGGGTTGTGGTATTTTTCACCCATTGCCCAAAATTGGGCTCGCCAATAAACTCTGGTCGATCTTGTAAGAAAGAACTCCTAGTGTTACCTCCATTCAGGCCATTATTATCAGGATCCATGACGTTCCCTGAGACTCCCTCTCGATTATTTCCAGGTTCCAAGTTCTGCAAAAATGATGAAACAACTCCTCCGGTCATTCCGTCAATATTTGAGGTCTCAGGAGTATTTGAGGAACGTGGTATCTGTCCCGGTTGCAATGAAATAACCGAACCACTCTCCGGTCCCATAGTGGTGTTTCTCAGAACCTCTGAGTTAACATTTAGTGCAGCAGGTGCCCGGTTGGACTCCAATCTATCCAACCGTGAATTTAGAGAGTCTAAGCGTTGAGACAAGGTAACCAACAGACTCTCTAGGTTGTTAGAATCACGTAAGTTTGAACCATCCATTTGCGTCATGTTCTCAGATCCAAACAGTACGGGAGTTTTAGGACTGGCCATGCTTGAGACAAACAGACTGATGTAAGCAACAAGTAAAACGAACCAAGTAAAATCACAAAACCAAGCAAGCAAGTCAAACTCCACAAAGGCTTAATCCGTAAACGTATTTTAATAAAAACGTTTTCGCTCCCACAAAGTAAGAGCTTCATCAGACAATGAATAAAACCGCCGTAGCACTTTTTAAAAACACATTCGTGATGTCATTTCCTTGACGACAATACCATAAAAAGTATTTACATTTCACGAGTATACCTTGGCAACTCTACACTCAAATATACATAAACAAGGTTCTAACACTCATATAACACCACGCAAAAAGCCTAAACAAAGAACATTTGTTTACATCTCAACCATTTTTCTAAACACTAAAAGGTATTATTTAAAGTTAATAAATACACATAATGGTATAATAAATATGTATTAAAACATAGAAGTATGTAATCACTTCACAAAGAGTTCACCTACTAGTATGTTACCCCTTCATTTAGCCAGGCTAGCTGTGATTTAAATTAATTAAAAAACATCTAGGGACTTGTAGTCCTTGTCTGAAATGTTAAGCATAGGGAATATTTGGTTTCTAAATGGTTTATTTAAGGTAGTCGAGGTAGTATATTGTCAGGTCTTTTTAAATCACAGCTAGCCTGGCTAAATGAAGGGGTAACATACTAGTAGGTGAACTCTTTGTGAAGTGATTACATACTTCTATGTTTTAATACATATTTATTATACCATTATGTGTATTTATTAACTTTAAATAAATACCTTTTAGTGTTTAGAAAAATGGTTGAGATGTAAACAAATGTTCTTTGTTTAGGCTTTTTATGGTGTTATATGAGTGTTAGAACCTTGTTTATGTATATTTGAGTGTAGAGTTGCCAAGGTATACTCGTGAAATGTAAATACTTTTTATGGTATTGTCGTCAAGGAAATGACATCACGAATGTGTTTTTAAAAAGTGCTACGGCGGTTTTATTCATTGTCTGATGAAGCTCTTACTGTGGGAGCCAGCGTTTTATTAAAATACGTTTACGGATTAAGCCTTTGTGGAGTTTGACTTGCTTGCTTGGTTTTGTGATTTTACTTGGTTCGTTTTACTTGTTGCTTACATGAACATAGATGAAGGTGAAAGTAGTCCACACAGCCCATCTGGACCTCACTAAGGGCTTACCACACCATTCTGCACTCCGTCATCATGGGCAAGTGTACCAGCTTGAACATGAAAAGCTATGTCACAGGATGGGTGGCCAAGTGGCTCACAGATCAAACACACATGTTCATAGTTGCAGGTGCCATGTCCAACTCTAAGCCAGTCACAAATGGCATCACACAGGTCTTGGTCCTGGGACCTCACCTGTTCAGTCGATGCCGCTCAGAGGTACAGGCAAGCACAGCAGGTGTAAGGCTGAACAGATTTGCAGATGACTGGAAACTGTGGTCCATAATTGACTGTACAGCTGACACAGACATCCTCCAGAAGTGTCTTACAGAGACAGATACCTGGTGTCAAAACAATGCCCTCAAGCTGAATGGCAAAGAATGCATAGTCATCCCCTTTGGTTAATACAAAGTGCACACAAATTACCACATAGGTGGTAATCCAGCATGTACAGAGAAAGTAATTATGACCCTGGGGACACAGGTAGATAGTAAACTCACCTTTGATGATCACATGGCCAAAGTGTTTAGACATTTGTTCAATGTATGCCATCTAATGTCACCTAATGTAAAACACTGTATAGTCTGATGATGTCACCATCCTACAAATATACCTGTGGAAAAGAAAACCCCAGAGATATGTATAGTGTTTCGTGTTAATGTGCACTTCTCTAATATCATGAAGTAGTTAGGTAGGGGTTTGAATCCTGCACCGGGCAATTGTGTGTGTGTGTTCCCCTTGGGAAGGAACAACCTTTTAGGAGAGTAGTGAAACACCTCAAAAGTGGTAATCTAACCATTGTCAACTCTGATGATGTCAGCATCCTACAAATATACCTGTGGAAAATAAAACTCCCAGCAATTTGTATAGCATGTTGTGTTAATGCGTATTCCTCTAGTGTCATGAAGTAGTTAGGTAGGGGTTTGAATCCTGCATTGGGCAACTGTGTGTGTTTGTGTGTGTTCCCCTTGGGAAGGAACAGCCTACTAGGAGAGTAATGAAACACCTCAAAAGTGGTAATCTAACCTTTGTCAACTCTGATGATGTCAGCATCCTACAAGTATACCTGTGGAAAATAAAACTCCCACTAATCTGTATAGCACGGCATGTTAACGCTTACTCCTCTAGTATCATGAAGTAATTAGGTAGGGGTTTGAATCCTGCACTTGTAACTGTGTTTGTGTGTGTTCCTCTTGGGAAGGAACAACCATTTAGGAGAGTAGTGAAACACCTCAAAAGTGGTAATGTAACCTTTGTCAAGTCTGATGGTGTCACCATCCTACAAATATACCTGTGGAAAAAAATACTTCCAGTAATCCATATAGTATGTCATGTTAATGCATACTCCTCTAGTATCATGAAATAGTTAGGTAGGGGTTAAATCTTGCACCGGGCAACTGTGTGTGTGTGTGTGTGTGTTCCCCTTGGGAAAAAACAACCTTTTAGGAGAGTAGTGAAACACCTCAAAAGTGGTAATGTAACCTTTGTCAAGTCTGATGATGTCACCATCCTACAAATATACCTGTGCAAAAGAGAACTAACAGTAATGTGCATAGCACGTTGTGGTAATGCATAATCCTCTAGTATCATGAAGTAGTTAGGTAGGGGTTTGAATCCTGCACTTGGTGAATGTGTGTGCTGTATGTGTGGGACACTGTTGGTCAATGTGTTGTGGGTTTTGCTTTTACCACTGTATGACATATCAGTATGCATTGCACATGTGAGCTAGCTGTGTGTCAAATACATATCCGTACATGTTACCTCAATGATTGCATGTGTGGGAACCCTGCTTTCTCCAAGGACACAGCTGTCATCCTTGCCAGACTGTGCGGCTGCTTCCCAGACCTTAGGTCACATCTGTATGCTTGTGACAAGGCCAGCCACTGCAGTGATCCCAGGCCTAGGTCATCTGTGTCACACAAAGTCATTACAGTTCCTATTGGAATGTGTGTGTGAGGGTCTATGGCCAAGGTATATGTCAGACCTGTTCAAACGCAGCAAAGTCTGTCCATGATGGCTATTCATAGGTGTAGAACAAACTGTGGATATGCATGCAGACCCCTTATTGCTTATGTGATCCACCAAAGGATTCCAAAATACCTTTGGAAATGTGATTAACAAAGGAGAGATGACATAACACTTGGTTTCATGTACACATCGGTACCTGTTCATCATGCTGGTAGCTATGTGGTACTGTGGAGATAATATGTTCCTTATAGGTGGATAACTATGCTTAGTTTGGCTTATAGCTTTACAGCATGGGTTTGACAACAGGCATCTGTCTGTATGATACCCTTGTAGAGTATGTGTGTCATCTGGAGAATGCATTATAGGCCACAGTATCCATTACCAGACGTGGACGGACATATCCCTACTGTGATTGCTTGTACCTAAGAGAGCTATATGGCAAACAGAAGTGGTCTCAGTAATGGGTGCAGGTGAATACCAGTGGTTACTGGCATTGTATAGTACCTGAAGGATCCAAATGTTGCTGTGTGTCCTACATCTGTGTGCTGGTTGTCAAGACATCATCTAACGATTGGTTATGGTCAGGCTGTTGAAGTGATGTATACCACCAGAATGCAAAACAATGACAGATAGTAACAGTATCACCCACAGCACAGTGTCAAACCATGTCATACACACATGCGTAGTCAGGTTCTGGAATGTGTGTAGTACAATGCATACTGGCCACTAATAGAAACTATGGAGTGTTACTGTGTAATACAGAGCATGTCACCCTGGCCATGTGTCCACTATGCACGTACATGCAGACAGTGCACCTCCACCATGTTCACAACTGTACACCTGCAAATCTGTGCTACACACATCCCACACATACTATCCACTCTCTAACACATGCTGCCAATACTGCACACATCAGCCAAGTGGCACGTGGCCGGACAATACACAATTGGAACCAACACTGGTGTAAACAACACTACAGTGACAATCATAGCTTTAATGCATCATGCCTGCTCAACGACATCTTCAAGCATATCATTACACTCTACAGCTGACAACATGCTAACATTGCTATACTGCTATATAGACACCCTGTGCATCAGCATCATGGTAGCCTGTTCCTGCATCGATGTTACAGATGACAGGAGGCAGCACAGGATTCATCATATGCACAGGGTGTGTTGTTGGTTCGCCAGAGGACTACAGTGAGCCATCCAATTGACATGTAAGTGTGTGTGTGGGGGGGGGCAAGAATACTGGAATGAGCCAATGTTGTTGTAATGTGTGTGGGTATGTGTTAGCCCTAGGTGTCTGGAGTATGTGTGTGTGTCTGCATGCACATAGTTCCACCATGTGGCTGCCATATATGGGTGTTTGTGGGACAGTCACAGACTGTACCTGCGAGGCTTTACAGATCACTGTCTCTGGCCATGGATACGTACCTGTGCCTGGCAGGGGTGCTACTGACACTATCAGGTACTAAGTCAGACTGGGTACTATCCCCAGAGGTGGATGGATGTACACTGGACACAGGTCCCTGCTGGGACTGTCGAGAGCCATGTGCACGTGGTCTTCTAGGACATTCTATGGACAGCCCACCCCCAACATTGCTGGGGCTGGTACTGGTACTACGGGAGTGGCTGTGGCTTGAGGGACATCTGTAGCAACTGCCAGCTGCTGATGTTGCTGGCATACGTCCACGTCCACGTCTCAACCGTCCCGCACTGTCATGACACATGGACATGACATTGCGGAGGATATCTAATGTCTCTCTCCAATGTCTATCAGCGACCTCAGTGTAATGTCGAATGGCACCTGCTAGGTCACGGATGCTGTCAATGACAGCAGTGTTATGGGCCCTCTGTGCCCTTAGTCCCTGTCTGTTGTACTGTTCCATACGTGCCTGTGCCTCCATGACAACCTGGAACATGCGTGACATTGTCAGACCTGTGGCACATCTGCCAGTGGCATGATGAGCAGCAGTGCTCCTACAAGAACCCCTGGACATCTGCCTATGTGGTACCCTTCCAGACATCTGGGTATGGCTGCTGTGTTGGGATGCATGTGCCATGGATACCACACTGTCCTAGCCAATGCCAACAGTATGCTGTCCCTCAGCTGTGGGCATTGGTGATGGATGTATTGGCAGTATGACTGTATGCATGGATGGGGTGGACAACTGTGTACTGTCAATTGGTGGCCCAGCGACAGACCCTGGTAAACACGGCTGTGCGTCAACACACCTATCTTCATTATCACTATGTGGCTCAGTGACATCAGTTTCCCTGCTGCAGAGAACCAGCCCTATCACAGCACCTATGGGAGGGAGACAGAAAACACACTTTACGACCTGTACATGATGTCGGCACACATGCACACATGAACACATGCACACATGCACACATGAACACATGAACACATGCACACATGAACACATGAACACATGCATACATGAACACATGCATACATGCACACATGCACACATGAGCACATGCACACATGCACACATGAACACATGCACACAAATACACTCATCACTACAGCAGATACCCACACACACCACCAGCAATCCAAAACATACTTAATAGTGGTTGAAGGTGGGTTACAGTATCACAAGGCAAACAGTCATATCACACGTCAGCATGCAGAAAGTTTGTTGCTCAAGACCATGCAGTGCGAATGTAGACAGCCCGTGTTAATAACAGTATACATGGCTTTGATGCATGTGTGTCGTTGTTCAGTGATTGGCCTCACAGCCACTCGTTACATGGGTTTGTAAGGTGCCCAATAGGGAGCATTGACTAACATGAATGTGTTATGTGTTGAAGAGTGTCCCACAGCCCAATGATAGGCCTCTACCCCTCAGGTATATTATGTGTGCTGTGTGGATGACATGTGGGATACTGAAGTGTGACCTTACAGCGGGTGTCTGGATATGCTATGTGTAGCATGTTAAGGTGTACTGCGTATGACAAAGTTGTGTATGTTGTGTACATGTGTATCAACTATGCCTATCCAATGTCCAGTACGGTGTTGCCGCAATTGTGTGCACTGCTCTGTGTATTGCATGTGATTGAAGCAGCTACTGTCATTACTGAGATGTGCATAGTCTCACAGCAAACATGCACAGCATGCATTATGCGTAGGTGTGTTACATGTACATGGCCTACACCTCACTTATGACATGCACATTTCATTAGCAATATTAAAATTATAACACACTCACCAGCATCGACCGGCTGTCTTGCTGTCACACCAGAGGGACCTACAAGAATATGAGACAGTTTGTCAGTAGCCACAACTGTGCCATTGCTACTGTGAGTTTGCTAAACTACAGTAGTACAACAGTCGACAGTCACAGGCATACAGATTATATTCCAAATATCAGTATTGCACAACACCATGCAGCACAGCTGCTAAACACACAGTACACATGTCACATATGCATAATCTATCAATACAGGTAACAGTAGTCTACAGATAGGTCATGTTACCTGCACGCTCCATGTCAACATGCTGGGTGGATCCGGCCTCCATGATGACACATGTAAGTTGCTGTTCCTGTGGTTGGCCAGGAACCACTACACTTAGGAGCAGCTCCTCCACTCTGGTGAGGGGGGGGTGAATGGCAACCCCACCACCTGTGGCAAGCTGTTGTTGACAGATATCAGATGCATGCCACTGGACATGTCTAATTAAATCACTGCAGTGATAGCGTACCTGCTCATATGTCCGGTTATGCATGCCTATGTCATTTACCTGACGAACGAGATCTTGCCACAGTGCAGTCCACTCATGCTGGTCCTGGCTGGTTTTAGAGAACAACAGGATGTAGTGCTGCACCAGGCTGTGGTGTATTTCGGCTTCCTCTGCAGCTGTATAACATGGGTTTCTTTGGTGGGGCATACCCCTGGAAGACAATTAAACAAGATGTGTGAGCAAGTCATGTGGCACACTTAACATCCTAAAGTACAGATATCAATTCCATGCCATATTTCACATCCGATTGGTTGTCAGAGGATACACATGTTCAATACCACATATTAGTGCTCAGGCCACAACTGGCTGACAGTGCCTGCCACACTCTATATATCAAACCATGTTCTGCACAGCAGCAAAGAGAAGCCAGTATGTAGGACTATACACCAGTACATGGCACACTGTATGTAACACAATACACCACCTAGCCACAGGAGGTATATATCAAGCTAATGCATAAAGAAAGATGTCATCCATTGCAATGAATGTAAAGTACAGTTACAGTATTACCAGTATACCACAGTAGTCTTTGATGCCAAACCCCCTGCCTAACATACGTGCACAGTTGTTGATATAGGTGGCATGCTGCTGTACTAGACTATACATGTTGCTAGATACACACGTATACCCTGTAACACAGATATGATTGAGAGCATGGTACAGGCATAATTACACACACATCAGATATACATACAACACACAAATGTATGCCAACCCAGATGAGCTTTACCTGTGTACCATACAGTACTGCATGTCACTACTTACAAAGTCTTATTCCTGAGGTATGTAATCTGTGAGGACTACAGGGAACACACAAAACAGTGTTTCCAAGCAATGTGAACATACACCATACTGTACTGTTTAGGCCTACAGCTTCAGGTAGTACTACAGTTCATATGGGAGTTGGATTCACCAGCAGTACCACTCACTAAGCATACATGTATTGCTTTAGCCTACAATGGGACACCACAGTTGACAACAAGGGACTACGTCACACCATATTCCATACTACTTTTTCTGCCTAGCAATAGCATACACATCTTTTGCTGGGATCACAGCTAGGACACAAACTACCATGACAGAAACAATTTCACACTAAGCTATCACACCTTTACAGACCTTGCACGCATTCACCAACACATTCACCATTACCCTCAGTCAACCTCACATAGCAATTATTGAACTAAGTACATGTGTGTGTGCATCATGTCATAGGTAGGTAATACGCTATTGGCCCGAGGGCCTGCAGCAGATTAGCCATATGCTACCCTGGCCTTTGACACACATGTAATTTAATTTCACTTGTCCCTGTCAACCAGAGCCACAGAGGTGATTCCCGGGGTGTATTTCCTATCTCCCAAACAATCATCAGGAGTATTTATGACAACTGCTAATGAGGAACATTGTTTGCTATTTATAGGTGGTTTGTTCCAGAGTATGGCATGTCTCTGAGTTAGGACTATATCCCTCCAGCATGTGCTGTTTATTGACCTGACAAGGTTTAGGGCCCTAGAGCATGTATCTGGGATGGATTGTAATATGTTTACGTGGAGGATGTCCAACAGCTATGGGTGTGACATAGCTCTGTATGTTAGGCAGAGGTCACCTCTGGGTAGGTGGTATGCAACACAGTGTAGTTGTGGTTTTGTGAGTCAGTCTGCATAGGGCATCTGTTTGAGGCCGGTATTACTCTTTGTGAGGTATGTCTGTGGCCTTTCCAGTTGCTGTAGTTGTCATGTGAGGTACATACCACATGGGCCATTGTACTCTCTAATGGGTTTTAAGTGTGATGAGTAGAGGGGAACACTGACCTATATTTCCCTAGATGACACACCTTTTGTGATGACGTTTACTACATAGACAGAGTACATGACTAGTGTGGCACTGTGATTATCAAAGGGGAGGCTACTGTCCACCTGTGTCCCATGTTCCCTTATCACACCTTTGGTGTTAGGTAGACTACCACCTATGTGGTAGTTAATGGGTACAGTGTTCTGGCAAGAAGGGATGGCACTGCAGTGTCAACACTGAGCTTCTGTCCATACCTTGGTCACCAGGCACCTGTCGTAGTAAGTATGCCCCATGTCTCTCTCCCTCTCTCTCTCTCTCTCTCTATATATATATATATATATATATATATATATATATATATATATATATATATATATATATATATATATATATATATATATATATATATATATATATATATATATATATATATATATATATATATATATATATATACACATACATACACACATACATATAAACATCCATTGCTGTACATATAGATGTACATATAGGCACATATACAGTCCACTATTCATGGTGGGAATATCAATTATGCGACAGTTGTGAGATATACAGTTATGTAATAATATTGCACAGTGTTGTGCAGACTGCATTGAAGGTGTCCTCAGCCCATGTAGCTTTAGCAGGCCTCACTGGCTGCAACACTGCAAAACTGACAGAGCTTACCCACAGCGTTTAACCACCACATGTCATATACCAGCACTGCATGCTGTTTTCTTTGCCACACACTACAACCTACATAGAAATATGCACATAACAACCTTTAACAACGTATATATATATATATATATATATATATATATATATATATATATACTCTTCACAAACAGTTGCAGTATGTCCCTTGCCCTATGCACATGTACAGATACATATAGATATGTACTGCTGCCACATATGGATGATACACAGTATGTAGAGTACTCTTCAAAAACATCTACTACATGACAGCAAATACATATGTGTTACATACCTTTCCTTTGTATTGCTCTGTTCCGTCTGTTTTTAAAGGAAATAATTTTTTGTTTTTATTTTTTTTTTTTGGTTTGTGTTTTCTCTGTCTGTTGCTGTTGCTCTTTCTTTTTCTGTGTCTCTCTGTTTCTGTTTCTTTGTCTGTGTCTGTGTCTCTGCCTCTGTCTCTGTCTCTCTCTCGCTCTCACTCTCTCTCTGTCTCTTGCTGCAATGAGATTATTGCATGTGTGGACAGCAAGTACAGCCTGCTTTTCTAGGTATCTGCACATGTGCATGTGATGGCCTCTGCACCAGTTGGTGCCCACCATTTACTAATTGCATGCAGCCTGCTGTGTGGTAATTGCAGTACTCACTGTCATAACAGCCCACTGCTATAAAATGCTAAGTTAGGTAGGTGTAGCCCTTTCAGCTTTCCAAAGTGGGTCCCATGCTTGTTTGCTGTGGAGACCATTGTGTCAGTCAGAATGTTGGTATACTTCTTATATCTGAAGCTAGGGTTATAGCCAGTGATTTGCATGTTGTACTCAAACCTGAATGTTGCTGCTTCTAGTACACACTTGTCAGTGTAGAATTTTACTCACCCCTCCAAATGCTTACACAAGATACATGGGAGTATGTACTTTCTTTTCTAATTAGACAATTAACTTCCATACAAAAGTAGTTATTGCAACGTATTCTTCTGGCACATGAACTGTTTGTGAACTACTATACTGTAAATATTAATTAACTCACTTCTGAACAGTTTGTTGTTTATTTGTGTTGACATTAGCACAGGCTGCTCAAGACAACTGGACAAATTTCAGTACTGAGTATGCCTACCTACATCCTTGGTAGAGCCTGAATACACAAGTATATTGTTATTTTGGGTAGGGGTGCAGAAGTACAGAGATCATTATATATTATTGTGTGATGTTTATCTTGCTGAACATACAGGGTTGCTGTGTACCTGTTAGTCTAACAAGGCAAGTAGTCTGTCTGCGTAGCTCCCACTTGTGGACATATCCAGATGGTAGCCAGAGGTTAGCCTATTATTCTTTGTCTGTGCACCACACCGGTCTTTTCTGCACTGGAACAATGGCATTGTCACAGTTGGGTGCTACCAGTACATGGCTACATCCTTTGATATTTCTGTGTTGTACTCCTACATAAGGGTATGCTTGTGGAACTCATTCCAAAGCTACTTGCAGAGTGTGTAACAGCAGAAAAGCTGAAATGCCTGTGTGTTTCTGCCTCTGCCAGGCCTCTGATACACTCGGGTATATATTTGAACAGCCTCAGGGAAAGGAACATATAAGTGAGGTACACTTGTAATATGTTACAGACATTAAGCTGAGACTGTGAGAGAATCAGAGCATATGTATTAATGCACCTTTTCTGATGTGTATGCAGTGTGTACTCTTACTTATTGACATTATTCATTGTGTAATTCCCCACTTTTCGGCCTAACATCAGTACTTTTCAGAGGGATTCTGTGGGATACAGCTAACATTTGTTTACGAACCAGGGACATCCCTGAAAAGCAGTCACAGTTGGGAAGTATGGCCTCTGCCCTATTCAAATATGCCAGTGTTTATCCTGCTCTGATAATCTGTGGGGTTTGTAAAGTGCTACTGTAACTTTATTTCCTGCTAGAATGGCTGGTCGAATGCTCCCATCGAAGCTTCATCCCTTTTTGGCTCCAAAGAAAAGGACACACTAGCCACATGCGAGCAAGATGGAAAGACCCTGTCTGTTGTAGGCCTACAGATTTCCAATCCTCAACATACCTTCTCCAGGAATCAGAGGAGTGGAAAGATGTGGCATATGAAATCTCAGGG
Source organism: Protopterus annectens (assembly GCF_019279795.1). NCBI lineage: Eukaryota > Metazoa > Chordata > Ceratodontiformes > Protopteridae > Protopterus > Protopterus annectens. The sequence continues at coordinate 510,870,017 of NC_056742.1, read as the reverse complement.
TCCCATTTGTGCTGCACATGGTGATGATACTCCCAGAGGCAGGGGGGCTAACAATTCCAGAAGACACCACTATAGAGGGAGTGGGGGTCCTCATAATCAGGACTCCAGGGATTCCTTCTCTGGAAAGCCGTATCAGCACTCCTGAGGAGCAGCCCGATTGCTTACCTCTCAAAGCAGTCAGGAGTCATTTCTCTCTGCACCAAGCTGCCTGGCAATCCATCACCACTGATCATTGGGTGCAGAGTATTATCACCAAAGGTTACACTATTCCCCTTTCTTGTCAGCTAAATTTCCCAAGAAAACTTCCCAATGTTCCACCCAGTCAAAGGGAAGAAGTAGCTTCAGAGATTATAAAGCTGTCTCAAAAAAAGAGTCATCCAACCAGTCCCAACAGACCAGCGTGGATCCAGATTTTACTCGAGATTCTTTTTGGTGCCAAAAAAAACAGGGGACTGGAGACCCATTTTGGATCTCAGCAGCTTAAACAAGTCTGTCACCCATACCAAATTCCAGATGGTCATGGTTCAGTCCATTCTCCCCTTTTTAACAGAAGGAGATTGGATGTGCTCTATAGATCTCCAGGATAAGTATCACCACATCAAGATGGACAAATTCTCCAGGAGTCTGCTTCACTTCTGGCTAGGAGCCAGTCATTATCAATTCCGTGCCCTGCCATTCAGTCTCTCTACAGCCCCCAGAGTGTTCACAAAATGCATGGCAGTGGTAACAGCTCACTTGAGACTAAAAGGATTCCGGTTGTTTCCATATCTAGATGACTGGCTCCTTACCGCCCCAACTGAGCATCTTCTGGTAACAGCACTACATTATACTCTCTCTCTGCCAAAATTGTTGGGAATAACGATACATTGGGAGAAATCAAACCTTGTCCCTACACAACAAATAGAGTTCATTGGAGCAGTGTCCAATACTCAGTCCTGTCTGGTATCACTCCCAATTCACAGACTCCATCAATTGAGGCTTCAACTCTGGATGATACTCTCACAAACAACAGTTTCTGCAAGGGAAGATCTTCAGGCCCTAGGTTCTATGGCAGCATCAATCCCAATAGTGCCTCTAGCAAAGCTACACATGTGTATTCTGCAATGGCTCCTTCTGTGTCAATGGTTCCCAAACTATCACCCTCTCAGTTACCAGATTTGAATAACCAGCTCCTGCAAACAGTTCCTGCTTTGGTGGATGAGACCAGATGTAGAACTTTGGAGTCGACCATTTCAATCTCCTCAGCCCACAGATATTGTGACCACGGATGCTTCCCTGATCAGGTGGGGGGCCATTTCCAGGGAAAGACTGTCCAAGACACATGGTCCATCTCAGAGGCCCACCTGCATATCAATGTTCTGGAACTGAGAGCTGTGCTGTTAGCATTGCAGGCCTTCCATTCAACTCTCCATTCCAGCACAATTGCAATTCAATCAGACAATAAGTCTGTGGTCTGGTATATCAGCAAGCAAGGAGGAACCAAGTCCTATCCCCTAAGCCATGAGAATTTGGCAGTGGGTGATAGCTTCCAACCACTTTCTAATAGCAACGCATATTCTAGGGAGCTCCAACGTGATTGCGGACAAGCTGAGCAGATGCATCCTCATGCCTCACAAGTGGTCCCTCAACCCTGAGGTGGCATCAGCAATCTTCAGCCACTGGGCCCAGTCCTGCTGCGATCTTTTCACCTCCCCATCAAACACCAACTGCAGCAGCTATTTTGCCCTACTTCCCCCAGAAAAGGAGTCACAGAGGGATGCTCTGATCCACAATTGGCCCACGAGACTTCTTTATGCTTAGCCTCCCATCCTTCTGATCCCACAATTTCTAAAGAAAGCTCTTCGGTTGAGATGCAAGGTGATACTCATAGCCCCATTCTGGCCTTGACAAGTTTGGTTCCCCTTCCCTCGGCCTCACCTAGTATACCTGCCGTGAATTCTGGACCCTCTACCAGATCTGATTACTCATCCCAAGGGTTGAGTCACTCAAATTTGTCCAGTCTCAAGCTGACAGCTTGATTTATCCACTTCCACTAGTAGCCAAGCAAGCTAACTTCTCCTCCCCTGTTTTAGACATCATTCTGTCCTCTCATAAACCATCCACCAGAAGACTATATCAGTATAAATGGAAAAGATTCTCCATCTGGTCCAAGGATAACATGCTAGACCCTTATTGCTCCAGTTACTGCAGTGCTTCAATACTTAGCTAGGTTTTTGATAATGGAGCCTTTGCCTCTACCATACGAGTACATCTAGAGGCAATTTACAATTTCCACAATGGTATAGATGGCACCCCTCTTATCTCTCTATGCATTTGCAAGGCTTTCCTCAAGGGGACTTCTTATATCAGGCCACCTGTCAGACAATCCGTGAAACCATGGAACCTCACTCTAGTCCTTCAGTCTTTAACTCAGAAACCTTTTGAACCTGCTGCACAGTGTGATCTAAAGTTTTTGTCTTGGAAACCCTTGTTCTTGGTAGCCATCACATCTGCCAGAAGAGTCTCAGAGCTGCAGGCATTGTGTATCAAGAGGCCCTATCTGGTCTTTCATAAAGCCAGATTATCACTTTGGATGAATCCATCCTTTCTCCCCAAAGTTGTTTTTGAATTCTTCATAAACCAGACTATTGACCTACCAGTGTTCTTTCCAAAATTTTCCAGTGGAGGAGACTACTGCCCTCACTCTTTAGACATAACTAGACAATTGAGATTTTATCTAGACAGGACCAAAACTATCCGTAAATCTAAACAGCTTTTCATCTCCTGTTCTGGGCCCAGAATCAGAGAGGCTGTTTCCAAGGTTACTTTATCAAAATGGCTAAGGGACTGCATACATTTCATTTGTTCCCTCAGTAATGAACCTATGCCAAAAGTTAAAGTCCACTCCATTAGGTCTATGGCAACCACTGTAGCTTTCCATTCCAGGGCTTCCATGGATGACATCTGTGCAACAGCTACTTGGGCTAAGCCTCATACCTTTACAATCATTACAAATTGGACTTGGTCTCCAGAAGGAGAGTTGCCTTCGGCTCAATGGTACTCAGGAATGTTCTTCCATAAGGGCCACCCATGGACCTCAAGGTAGCTTGGAATTCTGTCCCATCAGTGATGAATGGAAAGAAGATTAACAACATCAGATAAAGAAGTTATGTCTTACCATAATATTCAATCTGTGTTGTTCATCTTCTTTCGTTCATCACTTCCCACCCATCCACCAACAAAGGCTCCTGGGGGGTGCTTTGGGTCTAAGTGGAGCCCTAGGGTAGTTGTGCAGAAGTGGCCTCAGCTTTACTTCCTTTTCTCTAGGAAACATGATCTGAGGTGACACGGAGAATGGCATTCTGGGTAGAGACTTAGCTCGAGAGTTTTTTGGCTGGCACGAGCATGGTAAAAAGGCTGACTTGGTTTCAAGGGCTCAGAACCAAACCCATCACTGATGAATGAAAGATGAAAAACACAGATGGACAGTTATGGTAAGACATAAATTATTTTTCTTGGTGATGTCTAGTGTTCCTCTCAGCCTTGTCCTGAAGCATTACCCCATACAAGGACATCCCATCCCTCTAAAGTATCCCTGATTTTACAATCCATTTCTGTGGTTGCCTCTTGTACTGCCCTGTTCATTTTAACACACAACCACTGCAGTCAGTGAAAAATGCCAGATGTTACAATTTCAAACTTACTACAGTGCAAATATATCCTATTACATTAAATTTTCAGTTAGTATAGATGGTTAAGACTCCTACATTGTAAGATGCCCTCTGTGTAAAGGGTGCAGGGTTTGAAACTTTTAGTTTAATTTTATTTATAAAAAATATAAAGTAATATGAAGGAGCATCTGAGGTGTGTAGTGGTGGCAGACAGTCCTAACACTATGTGCAGACAGTGCTTACAGTATGGTGCAGACAGTGCTTACAATATGGTGCAGACAGTGCTTACAGTATGGTGCAGACAGTCCTTACATTATGGTGCAGACAGTGCTTATAATATGGTGCAGACAGTGCTTACAGTATGGTGCAGACAGTGCTTACAATATGATGCAGACAGTGCTTACAATATGGTGCAGACAGTACTTACAGTATGGTGCAGACAGTGCTTACAGTATGGTGCAGACAGTGCTTACAATATGGTGCAGACAGTGCTTACAGTATGGTGCAGACAGTACTTACAGTATGGTGCAGACAGTGCTTACAATATGGTGCAGACAGTGCTTACAGTATGGTGCAGACAGTGCTTACAATATGGTGCAGACAGTGCTTACAGTATGCTGCAGACAGTGCTTACAATATGGTGCAGACAGTGCTTACAATATGGTGCAGATAGTGCTTACAGTATGGTGCACACAGTGCTTACAATATGGTGCAGAAT